>NC_043705.1:111837373-111933295 GCF_006229205.1 Suricata suricatta | reverse complement strand
GTTAGAATTGTTGCTAAGGCTGTTATACAATGATGACTGGATGACTGTACCTATGTCGTAATTTTCTGTAACCCCCCTTTTCCAGCCCCATAAAATCCCTACGCAGCCTTTGTTCAGGGCTCTCAGCACAGATCCACTGCGTTGGTGAGGTCTGAGAGCCCGAGCTTAAGCCCGAATAAACGCCCTTTGCTTTTGCATATGTGACTCAGTATCCCCGGCAGTCTCTGGATTTTGAGGATATTGCAATCTGGGCATAACAAGATCATAATTAATTTAGATAAACCAATAATGGATTCTCATTTATTTATTTAATATACTTATTAGTATAAATTAACAAATTCTCATTTACTTCCTATTGGGCATCTGGCTACAATACAATAAACACAATCTAACATACTTTTGAAAGATGCCACTTATTTAAAGTGTAGATGTTAAAGCCAAAATGAGATGTAACTGGATATTTCTATATACTAGTTGAGCTGTTTTTTTCCAGAAATAATCACCATTCAGTCATGGTAACTATGACCAAAATCATTTACCTTAAAGATATATTAAATGTATCAGTTTATATTCAATAATTATGTCTATGACCTTAGGTGAACCTGCCTATTCCTTAGATATGGCAAATTACCAACTACTTCAGGTATTTTTTAAAGTTAAAAAATATTCTTGGGTAGGAATAATAGAAAGTTATTAATGGTAACTTAAAACTTTTCCTAATTCTGAGATCTGTAGGTAGAAAAGAAGGGGAAATTTAGAGTGGGTAAAATTAACACAATTTATTGAATGTAAAAATTAATTTGAAAACCCTTTAAGTTCAGGATATTGTAAGACATCTCACAGATGAGGGTGAAGTGTATATTCAAGCTGCAGACAAGGTAGTCTTCCAATTGGGAATGTGTGCAGATACAGCTTGTTCATGAATTTTCATATCCATATATTGGTCCTCAGAACAGAATCAGTGCCTGGAGATCAGAAAGGAGAAAATCAGAGTGGTAGAGAAAAGAACATTTACACACATAGCTAACTAGGCTCCTTGGAGAATAGAAAGAAAAGTTCTGGAAGATGAGTCTTAATTTATAGTGTTTATACGTGAATTTATAAGGAAATGAATAAATAGTACTTTTCTAGTTTCTAGAAAGAAGTAAACAGTAAATGAATGCCTTATTCGTTTTATAATATCTTGAACACAAATTAAAGTGAAACGATCGCAGTAGAGGGTAGGGGGAAAAAAAAACCCAACAAGGTTTTCTTAACGTTTCCAGACCAAACGCCAACATTAAAACAATATTAAGTATGTATAAATGGAGGTGCTTTAACCCAGACAGGCTGGGAAATATAACGTTTAAGTGAAAAAGGCACCAAAATGCTTCCTCCTCTATTAAACCCCCAAAGAATTTTAATTTAAACTTAATTAGAGTTTTAAGTAAAACGTTACACATTAATTATCCAGTCTCGAAGGACATGCAAAATAATGTCCTTACACAGGAAGTTGGTTCAGCATTGACTAGCTGCCAACTGTCAGACTAAGGAATTTTTACAGAGACCTGCATGCAGAGGTTTAAAAGGTAGAGGGATTAAAATTATATATATACATATATATGTATAAATAATTAGTATAATTTTTTTATAATTCTCTGTGACACTATACTTCATAATGAAAGTGAAGCACATTGCAAATGGGAAAATAACTTATTCATTTAAATATTTTAAAGAGGAAAAAATAGAATCTTACAAAATTATCACCTTTTTCCTGTTTAAAAAAATAACTTTAATCAAAAAATTCAAGTTTAGAGATTCATGTCCTTACAATCCACAAATCTTTTCTAAATTAGTCTTCAACAACTATTTGCTTATTGAAGTAAACAAATGACAAGTCTATAAATTAAATACATAACCCATGAATAATGAATGGTATCTCAATGAATTTATAGACTAAATGTAGAAAATTCTCAAATGTAAAATATGTCATTTATATTTATTATCTTCAAATTTTACATGTACGTTATATAAACAATTGAACTCAAAACACAGGAAATCATCATTCCTAAGGGTGTAATGTTGAATATTGGCCAGTCTTCAACAAATAAGAAACTTTAATCAAGGTCCATTTGCAAAGACTCCAGGCCACCATTAGCTATTTGAGTAGAAACTGAAGTAAAGTTTCCATTGGGAGAATTTCATGTTGCCTGAAATTTTGCTCCTAGGAAAGTAATGGAATTGTAATCTACCTCTATTTTCTAATAGTATTTAACACACTACCATGTGGATATAGTTTTTAAGTATGAATTTTTACATATGAATGGAAAACTACCTTCTAATGATATATTTGTTAAGAATAGCAAAGTATATTTTGTTTTTCAATATTTTATTGCCATTCTCTATCCTCATTCTGCTTTTCTTCCCATTCTAAAATGTCTAATGTGTAACCTTTTGTTTGTATGCATTCTTCTAAGATGTGTATTATGGTTTTGTGTTTGTGTGTTTTAAATTTATAAGAATATTTTATTCTAGAGTTCCTTTAACATAGTATTTTCAAAATCTATAACTTTTTCTTGGTCACATTTAGACTCAGGTAAGCCCGTCCCCAGTGATTCACACACTTATTGGTAATACATGCATGTGAGATTGCCTCATAGAGTCAATCAGAGTTAGCCCTGTGTGTGACTAATATGGTGCAGCAGATGAGAGATGGTGTGATTTTTGAGGCTAGGTCATAAAAGGCAATATGGCTTCTGCCCAGCTTTTTTTCTGCTGGGACTCAGAGCCAGGGGAGGAAACGCTGGCCATAGGGAGAGGCCACACATATACATTCCAGAGAATAGCACCAACCAAAGTGCTATTAGTTGGCCATGAGCCAGTTTCAAATGCCAAAAATGTGAGACAGTCTTTTTAGATAATTTTAGACTCCGGTCTTTGAATAGCCCCAGCTGAGGCCAAGTGGCATGAGATGTGCTATCCCCATTAAATTTCTTATCTATGAGTGTCAGTTTGGGACCTCTAAGAGGGAAATGCTAAGGAGAGATCAGACAGACAAAAGATTTGTGAAAAATGTCTGTGAAGGATAAAGGAGGAGGAGGCAGAGAAGAAGGGAAGTGCCTTCAGATTGTGATACAAATATGACACTTTTGGAAAGAGAGAAGGAAGATAGATTTAAGTAAGAAGAGCTTCAGATTACATTGCAGTTCTGAAAAAATCTTGCCGAGACCAATAAAGATATCCTAAGCAAAGGTTACTCACCAGAGGGTATCATACTAAGCAAAAACGCCCAGACTCTAGTTCCCTTGCCATGCTTAGTCATTGGCTATGAGGAACACTGAGAGAGGATGAGCTTGGCATGGACATCACAGGACACTCAATGGTGTGGCCACTGGGTGCTGTCAGTCAGCTATGCTCCACACCGAAGGTTCTCTCTATGGCTGCCACACTGCCCTATTCAATGCACAGATCCACTTTTCCATGCATCTTTGGGAAGCAGCTCCCTCCTACTTCTCACGGACTTCACTTCCTGAGAGAACCTTCCTTCTTAAAACATTCTGTTTTATTGGCTCTGATGTTACTACACACCACTGATTTTCTATGGCCACTCCTTAGTCTCTTTGGATGATTTATCTTTCTCTGTACAACCTTTAAAATAAGGAGTCTCCCCAGGAACTGGCCACAGCTCTTCCTCATGCCAGAGAATCAACGGGATGAACTACTGCTCTCCTCAGTGCAGTTGCTCTCAGGGTCACAATTGGTATTCATTATGTCCATTCTCTACTATCCACTATGTCTATTCATGTCTACCTCTGTGGTTCTCGATAGCTGTATACATAAACAAAGAGAGATTATAAGGAATTGGCTCATGTGATTATGGAGGCTGAGAAGGAGATTATGGAGGCTCAGGAAGGCTGCAGTCAACAAACTGGAGACCCAGGAAAGCCAGTGTACAGATGTATAGTTCCAGTCTTAGTCTGAAGGCATGAGGACCAGTGGAGCCAGTGGTGCCAATCCAAAAGCTATCCGGCTCAAGACCCCAGAAGAACGATTGTTTTGGTGTCACTCCAAAGGCTGGAGAAGACCAATGCCCTAGTTCAAGCAGTCAGGGAGGACTGGACCCTATTGGAGACAGAGTCAGTCTTTTTATAGTATTTAGGTCTCTAACTGATCGGATGAGTAACACCCACATTAGGGACAGCGATCTACTTTACTCAATCTGCCTATTCAAATGTTAATTTCATTTAGAAACATGCCCAGAATAATGTTTGATCAAATATCTGGGCACCCGTGGCTTTGTCAAACGGACACAAAAGTCATCACAGTGATTAATCTGGTGGTGCAACTCAAACCTTCTTTCCTGAAAGAGCTGAATCTTCCCAGACCAAGGTTGCTATACCTGTCCATTTGAAGTTTTAACTGAAAGACATAGTACTTCAAGGTACAAAAGTGGATGACCTGGGTTCCATATGTATTGCTCCACCAGGATCACCTATAAAAGCAATCATTTTTGTCTACCTAGTATTAAATTTATTTTGAAATTTCTCATGCCAAGTGTATGTGGGTCTTTTTTTTTGTTGTTACTAATATTGAACACTAAGTTAAATTAATTCCTTGGTGGTAAGTTCTTTGCTACTTGAAGTTAATAATTTTTCAACACTTTCACTATTTACTTCAAAAAATCTTTTTGCAAGCTCTAAGAATTTTTGCTTTGCATCAGCCATTTTCTAAAACTTTGGAAAAGAGTGACAAATTGTGAGACAAAGTGTCTTTCACATTTGTTCTTTATATCTTGTGATGCATTTTGCCAAAACCTGATTGATAAGTTTTAAGGACCTTCTTAATGTTAGAACTATTTCATAAATATGTTAATGGAGTAGTATCATACCAACTACTACACATTGCATTTAAGAGGCAAAAAAAAAAAAAAAAAAGACCACTTAGATAGGATCTTCCCAATCAATAACTACAGGAACTAAAAACACAACAGGAACAAAAAAGGCTACTCAGATAGGATTTTCCTAATCAATAATAATAGAGGAATGTCTGGAAACATTATCTGTTATCAAAAGAGGCTTGTTTGCAAGATTTCCCTGCTTCATGTATTCCATTATGAATAATCACAAAGATAACACTTCCTATAACCCTTAAATGCTTGTTTCACAAAGCACTCTTCAATGACCCCTTAGGGACCATGTGGTTTGGGGAATGATAAGCGAACACGTTTTTTAGTTTAGTAGTACCTTATAATTTCCACCTAAAAGCAATGTTAGCCTATCTTTGAAAGCTTCAGGTGTGTGGCACTGTCTTCACTGGTATCTGAAATAAACTTACACGATGACATTCATCTCTGAAGATATCCAGGTTCATCAATATTGAACATGTGCTTTTGCAGAATAACCATGGTATCAATAGTTTCCTGCAATTTAGTGAGGGGTTTCAGCAGCAGTGGCTTCACCTATGACCTTCAAATTACATAGTCATGTTGTAAACTCTGCTGAAGTAGCTGAACCTACTCAAATTGAGGTCTCTTGGTGACTCTCTCTCCTCCCTCTCCTTCTTCTTCAAGTCTTTGAAGATGTTTAATGCTTTCTGCTCTACCAACATGGCTCTCTACAGCATTCCACAATGACTAAGGCTATCGGCACACAATGCATGGTCATTTCTCTAGTTTCTTAGCACCAACAACACTTTTCATATTGTTTCTCTTCTTTACATTCCCACATATAGTAAATCATTGTATATCTGGTAAAGACAAGTGCATTCCCAGGCTATGTCTTTCATGAGTTCTCCTCTCTCTATTCAATTTAACACAATTTTACTTCCAATGGATGGCTTTTCTGGACTTTAGGCTTGCCTAATTTCTTAAAAGACCTTTTCACTTAATAATGTGAAGAAGACAATAGATAGTGCACATACTTTTAAACAAAGATCCTATTAGAAGAGCTAAGATATGGCTGAAACAATCTACACACTCTCATTCAAACTCTTAATGCAACTTAAATGTTTTTACTGGTACATTCAACTATGTGTTCAGTAATGAATGTGGGGGAGGTTTTGCAAGTGTTCATAGTGGATATATATGGTTAAAGGTTCAGAGAGGTGATAACTAGTGATACAATGCTATGTTTGCAATATTATATTATTCACTGATGACTCACTCACATAAGAAGAGAATATGTTTTTATTTGGACCTCTAAGCAAGTGTAAGTCAGATACAGCTGTCAAGATTTGAATTTCTTGATAGTGTGGGTAGAACAATGCTTTCAAATCCAGAAGGAAAATACTATTTATATTTAAAAATATGAGATAGTGGGAAAAAGAAAGATTTATCTGGAAAGTAATAAGACTGAATAAGTGTTCCGTCATCAAAGCAAAAAAAGAGAGATTATAAAATGAACTATGCCAAGAATTACAGAAAATATTGTTTTATTTTCACATAGGGCAGACTTAAGTGATCCTAGATTTTTATGATTTGATTGAATTAATTATTACTTCAAGTAACTTTTATGCTTTTGCTAAACCTTGAAAAATAATAACAAATTATATAGCTATATTTTGTTAGTAAAGATAATTTTCATAAAACACATCAAATAGCAGCTTCAGAAAACTACCAAGGAAGGAGCAATAAAAAAAAATAGCTGTCTTTAGATTTTTGTTAGTATTTATTTTGAAGTCTCAAGTCTATGCTCCCTAGTAAGAATGCATCACCACCTTGTGGAAATTCCTTCAAACTACAGACACGTGATCCCAAGTTCCAGATGGATTCAACAGACTAGTAGATCAAACTATTTCATTTCCATTTAATTTAATTTGACTATTATTTCTATGTACCTCACAATCCAATCTTAGTCTCTTAGTCTCTCAACTCTTCCTCGCTCTTCAATGCCAGACCTACATTTCCACCTTCTTGGTTCACTTTTCCACCTGATGCTCTGCAACCACTTAAAATATCATCAGCTGTGAAATTAGGTGACTTGTTACTTAACCTTCTAATTTCTGTATAAGTCTAATTACATGAAATAGAAGTTGGGGTTCTGATTTTTTACTTTGCTTATCCATTTGGAGTGTCATTGTAACTACTGTATTGTAAATGATGGAAAATAATTGCATATGTTAAAAAATAGTGTTATATTCTTAAAAAAATTTAAAAAAAGTTACAAAAAAAAGATTAAAAAAATATCATAACTTCTAAAGGAAATTCTTCATAATACTTCTATTTATTTTTTTAATTTTTTAAAAACTTATTTTTGGGGGGCGCCTGGGTGGCTCAGTCGGTTGAGCCTCCGGCTTCGGCTCAGGTCAGATCTCACGTTTGTGGGTTCGAGCCCCGCGTCAGGCTCTGTGCTGACAGCTAGCTCAGAGCCTGGAGCCTGCTTCCGGTTCTGTGTCTCCCTCTCTCTCTGACCCTCCCCCTCTCATACTCTGTCTCTCTCTGTATCAAAAATAAATAAAACATTAAAAAATTAAAAAAAAAAACCTTATTTTTGAGAGACAGAGAGCGAGAGCACGAGCAGGGAAAGGTTAGAGAGAGAGAGAGATACAGAATCTGAAGCAGACTCCAGACTCTGAGCTAGCGGTCAGCACAGAGCCCGACTAGAGGCTCGAACCCACAAACCGTGAGATCATGACCTGAGCCGAAGCCCGATGCTTAACAGACTGAGCCACCCAGGTGCCCCATAATACTCATATTTAAATTAATGGACACTCAAATGGTGTCCAGTCATCCAGGCTAAAAATTTTAGCTTTCTTTGACTTATAAAAATCTCCCATAAAAATCCACTCCAACTGAAATTAGTCACTGAATGCCATTAGTTATAATTCTTTAATGTCTTTCCCAATTATCCTCCTCTTTTTATCTAACAAAATCCTAGTTTATGCCTTCAAATTTGCATACTTAGGCCATTTTAAGTTTTATTCTAGTCTCTATGCTTCTATTGTCTCTTCTTCCCCCATTGTTACTGCTAATGCTGCATCTCTTCCCTTGTTAATCAGTTTACTTGATTGAAACCGTCTTATGAATGATGGCTACTACTTGTCTTATCAGTGTCTATGTGTCCCTTTCTTTCTTTCCTACCAGTGTGCTGAATATCTGATGTTCCAACCGTACTCTCTACTTATTACTTATGCTTCCTCCTAAACTCATACTTCCTCTCTTTGGTATGACCTTACAGCATATCTGGATTTCAAAATCCTTGTGATTTTGAACAAATATTTAAACATTTCTGCAGTGAAGTCTAGCAAACCTGAAGACAGTTTTCAGAAAAATGGTTCTTTTCAATGAGAAATGTATTTCAATCTGGATACACAGGCATAAAGGGCATTCACTTGGCAAGCTAGGTAGCTAAATCTACATTGGTAATGACTGGCATTAAAAAAAAAGTGGACATATAAAGGAAGAGAGTGTTTCCTCATATATCTTAATTTTGACTCATGTAGTTTGCTATATGCCTTTTGTTCCTTCTATATAAAATAGTGAACAGCTGCTTAATAGAGTTTAACAAGCATTTTGGGCTTTCCATTTTGGTATGCTGAATCTCCTTACTGACTAACTTTACATTTTAATCAAATGAATTTTAATGTTTTCAAAAGAATCATGCATATAACTTTAGCATTTCAATAGATGTTTCTGCACACCAGACAAAACAATATAGGGTGAGTTGATGACAGAGGACTGGTCAGAGTGTGGCAGGTCTGGGTGATGACTAGGGCTTGGCACATGTTTAGAATCAGATCAGATCACAATTGCAATAGGGGTTTCCAAAAGATTTGGTGGAACTGTGAGGAGGCAAAATAGATCACTTTTAAGCAAAGTATAGTAGAGACAGATCAGATAAGCAGTATTCAGAAAAAGATTAAACAAAGGAGGCATTCTTTCATCAAGTTTTTAAGCAGCACCAGGGAGAGCTCCCAGCATATGGCAGTCTCCTGTGTTCTTTCACCACTGGCTAGGAACGGTACAGATGGACCTGATACCCAAGGTAGTCTATCTGAAAGCACAGATTTCTGGCCTGTTTAGTCAGATCTCAACCTTCAGTGAATGAGGCTTTATTCTTATAAACCTAAAAATTATTGGGTTACAAACCCAGGTTGATTTGCAGCTTGGGTTAGAAGATTAATTTTCATGGAAAGAGATTCTCCTAAAGTCTCAAATTCTTTGTGGTCAGTCCCCCAACCCCCATCATATAATCATGCTGGAGAAATGGGATGATTAGAGTCACCATGCTCAAAATCATACCCTCCTTCCAGGGCAGCACACAGCCTGTGACTGGTTGATTCAGTCAAGCTCTCTTTTCCTAACTCAGAACAACTCTGAAGAGCCATTAAAATTTCAAGACTTCCATGGGGTCACCTGAAGCCTCACTGCGACTGTACCATAGCCCAACTTCTTATTTAGCCCAGTCCTGCTTCATTCTCTTCACCCACAAATGTTGACTCTGAGAATACCTACAATGAAAAAGACACTAAACAACCAGATAGATAGAACAATTCAGCTAGTTCTATCTAATCCAAATCCATGTGATTAACTATCACAGTGCTGACACAATGGACACATAAATATAGTAGCCATGGTGGTAGAGATGGAGGCTAAGCAAGTGCTCCAGATTATGGGTTCTCATCACCAAAGCTGATACTGCTACTGCTGTAGCAGAATTCCAACCTGTTAGCAACAGAGACCAATGATGAGCACCTCATGACACTATAATTTGGAAAAAAAAATTGGTGGTAAGTCTATTATATTTGATTCTTTCCACAATGGTAGGGGGCATTGATATACCTTGTCAGTAACTGACATGTATTCCAAGTGTGAGTGTGGCTTTACTGTCCTAGCACCATCCTTCAAGGGCTTACAGAATATCTGATACACTAACACACCATCCTCTATAACTTTTCATCAGACATATGGGTTCACTTCACAACATAGGAGGTATGATAGCCCATGATCATGATCATGAAGTCCCCTGGTCCTCTCACATATTACACATACAGTGCCTTATGGCCTCACATAGTATGTAATGACTTATCAAAAGCACAGCTAAGGTGATAACTTGGAGATCTTACCCAGCAATGGTATTATCCTCCAGGACACAGTATAGACAGTGAACAAATGACCATTATAGAATGCAACAACCCCAACAGATAGCATACACAGGTCTGAAAATCAAATGATAGAAGCAGCAGTGGCCCTGCTTACCAGTGTTTTCAGTGACCCACTCAGAGTACTTGTGCTTCCTAAATCTGCAACTCTGTTACCAAGGGACACAAAAAAGTCACAATGAACTTTAAACTATAGCTGTAGCATAGAGACTCCAGGTTCCTCATTCCAAGGTACCAGTAGGCAAGAAGAGATGTTGCCATCCAGGCAGGAATAATTGACTCACCTCATCAAGAGTGGGTAGAGCTGCTATTATACAATATGGACAGGAGGGAATGAGTATGTGTGGCATTCAGGCTATGAAGTGGGACATCTCATGGATATGCACAGCAGCCTCAAAAGAACATGATAACCAGGAGCCAGGACCTCCTAGGGATAAGGGCTTGGTCATCCCACCAGACAAGCCATCCAAACCAGCAGAGTTGCTAAGGATAAAGCAATCGAATAGACAATAAAGGAGAGAGATGCTAAGTATCCATTGGAGCCTGGAGACCTGCTGCAGCTGCAGATCAACTTTCTCTTATCTGTTCTCCTAAGGAAAAGAGTCCCACCGGAGTCCTGAATGAGTTGTATGTGGAAACAAGTAGCTCAATGGTTGGACTGTCAGGGATGCTGGGATGTCCTTCTGAAATCCATCTTCAAAATGGAAGAAATGATTTTTCAGCAGCTATGAAGTTGATTGAAGGCTCTCAGATCTGTTCTCATCTCCTTAGAATTCCCACCAGCTTAAGAGAACCATGTTGAGTCTCACAGCAGCCCATATCCAATGGAGGTATAAGGGCTGGGCCTCCTCACCTTACCTGCGGCAGCCTAGAAGGGCCCAGCTCCAAAGCAGCCCACGAGGCTGGCTGAGGCCTTTGTTACATTTGCATTACTGCCCAACTTTCCCCTCTTCCAAACCCTACTTCCATCCTTTTCTAAGAACAAACTTCTTGCATACTAATCTTCCATTTTAAAGTTTGCTTCCTTGGGCACTTGATCGATGGCCTCTACTAACAGTAAGTGGACCAGATATTTCTGTGGATAATATAAACTTCTGTTAATGTCTAAAACAGACATAACTTCATGGCCTGTAAAAGAAATTCCAATTCTCTCATGAGTGTTTAGTTGTATCATCAATGTGTTCAGTTGACAGACAAGTATAAGCTCTCTGAACTGACTCTCATTTTTAGCCAACAGGAATATAGATATATATTTTTTAAAACATCCATAATTGTTAGGAAAATATCTTAATACTAAAGAGAACTGAAGTTGTAGTCTTAATGTCTACAATCCATAATCACAGACAAAGATTACATGATATATATAGTTTAATTTTAACAAACATATCCCAGGTTTTAGTTTCAAGAAGATCATTACTCAAGTAGAGCAAACTCTATGATCTCTCTGATCAGGAAAAGAAATGTGTTGATTAATCATATTCTCCTTAAGAGAGATTCCATATGTGCTATGTTTGAATGAGCAAGTTTCAAATGATTCAAACATGTTGATATACTATGAAAATAATCTAATACCTCTTCTACATGAGTCAACAGTCATTTTAGGATCCTCTTGCACTACAGATTTATCAATATAGATATTGTAATTTAAACTTGCAGGAACAATTGCGAAGAAAGACTTCCGATCAATCTCCTGGTGGACCCCAGAATGACTATTATACTGTCATAACACATTTTGAACCACATATTCTAGGTGAAAAAATCACCAGAGACCAGAATGCTATCCCTTAACTGTAGCCTACAGTCATAAAAAAAATAGATGAGGTGTCTGTTTAGCTTTCAAGTTATAAAGTAGTTGGTCAGTATGTGTGACTTAAGAGTAACTGGAGAAAGTGAACAGTACTAGAAAACAAACGCAAAAATGTGATAGGTCGGTCATGAGTATCATGTGTACCTATCGCGTCTGCTCCATGGAAATCACTGTCAATGAGAAGCTCCTTCATTAGCATCTTTGCTCACAAAAGAATACAAGGTTGTTCTGATATATTTCCTCTGAACAACTACAACTCACTTTATGAATACATCTGACATGCACTCGGTATCACTGCAGCACTCACCCTACCTAGTTGTCAAGGAAACAGACATCACCATCACTTAGGAAGTAGTGAAAAGAAATCTGTAAAAGAACAGAAGTGTATTGTATATTGTAGGGGTAAGAGTTCCTTTCTCTGAAGGAGAATTTGATCAGTTTCTTACTTTAATGAACTCAAACTCACAGCAAAGCATAAAATCTGAACATGACAAATATGATGCTATAAACAATGCTCACTGATGGCAGAATAATAACAAGGGTGAATTGGCTTTATATTTACAGATAGATTTATTACAGAGTATATTCATTATACCCAATATAAGGTATGCTATGTCACATCTGAAAATTACTAAACTGCCTTAATTTAGTGAATGAGTCACTTTTTTAAAAATTAGCCATTACAAACAAGTATATAAACAGTTGACTAAATGCAACTAATTCATTTCAAGTTGTAAATCCATTTGCTTGGGAGATGTGTTTTTGTTAAAGTCAATATATTGAAATGATTACAAACTCAGCTTCTAATTCAAATATCCTTGTAATCAAACTGCAGCTAATTTACAAAAAGGAGAGAAAAAGATGGCACATTCAGAGGGGTTTAAATCAAAATAATCAAGGGATTATTTACAAAGGTGTGGGAAAGTTGAAAGAAAACAATAACAGATGGTGAAGAATCCCAGGACCAGCAAAAATGAAAGTCATTACTACTCCTAAGTACTCAAGAAATGGTACTCCCAGAATTTGGTTAAGAGTGAGAAGAATACCCAACAGAAATGAGAGCTACATAGGAAAGCAGACCCTCTATGTGGTAGGGCAGGAAGGGAGAGGAGTGCAGAGTAATGAAAAGTAACACCATTTCTCTCTTCTTTCACCATCAAGCTTGCTGAGCTCTCCCTTCCAATGAAGCCAATCAGAAGCTAGAGAGAAAGAGAGCCTGGATGAGGTGGTGTGTATAGGTCACCCTCCCAGAGCAGGGCAGAGTGGAAAATTGATCTAGGGAAGCAAATAGAAAATGATATCCAACACATCCACTTATTAGTTATATTACCAGAGGCCTATTACTTCATCTATGTATCTGTTTCATCATCTCTAAAATATAGTTGATAATAGAATCTTTCTTACAGGGATGTTGTGGGAGTAATATATGAAAATAGCTAGAAAATCATAACTCAATAAACCTCACTGATTATTATTTTTCCAAGACAGTTTTTTTAATAAAAAAATGTCAAAGTATTCATGCCATGAGATATAGAGAAGGTAACTTGAGAAGTTGAAAATTTAGAAGATATTCAAAACATAAAGCCCTAAATATATACAACCATGTTAACATTAAACAGAATAGTAGTATGACTTTTTTTGCATTCTTCAAAAAAGAATCACTTTTCAAGTTATAAAAAGTAATTGATTATTAGTTTAAAATGTGTAAACACATTTTCTAGTTTTAATCTCCCTATAGTGGAGACATTCACATTAATAGTTTGTTGGAGTCTGTGGTCTACGGGCAGAAAAAGGGCTCCTCAAAGATGTGCATGTCCATGTCCTAATCGTGTCCTGCAAATATCTTACCTTACTTTGTAAAAGAGATTTTGCTGATAGGATTAAGTTAAGGATTTTGAAATGAAGAGATTAGCCTGGATTACTCTGGTGGGCTCAAGGTAACCACCAGGGTCCTTAGGAGAGGGAGGCGGGAGGGTCAGGGGGAGAGCAATTGCTGAGACGATGGAAGCAGAGGCTGGAGTGATTAGAGGAAGGGATTGAGGGTCTTTAGGAATGCACCCAGACTCTAGAACTGGAAAAGGCAAGGAAACTAACTTAACTCCTAGAGCCTCTGGAGGGAATGCAGCCCTGTATACACTTTAAGTTTAGGACTTTTGACTTTCAGAACTGTTAAGATAATAAATTTGTGTTATATTAAGCGACTAAATTTGTGGTATTTTGTTACAACAGAAATTAAAAAAAATAATAACATAGGGTCTGTGCTAATCGTTTCTCCTCTGGCTTCCTAGATGCATTTTCTGTCTTTCTCCATCTATCTTGATCTTTGCCACAAAAGGCTAAATTTTGGCTTCTAGCTGAGATCAACAAATGGAACGTAGTGGCTGGTAATGGGGAACCTGGAAGAGAGAGGCCAGAGTATTTATCCCTACATGACCAGCCAGTCACTACTGTTTTGGTCATAGGCATCTGACCTTTCAAAGCTTCCAGGATCCAAGGCACAGGGATGATAACAACTCCCCACTGTTGCTGGCTCCAGATGTTTTACTACCCTGTTGGTTCCCCTAACCCTGACCATACTTCCCTAAACAGTCCCTTCATTAAATAACTCTCATTAAATCTTTTGAGGATGCCATCTATTTGCTGCCAAATACACTGTCCGTTCAACACAAAGTATCTGTTTCATAACTATTCTTTTAAAAGTTCAATTAATGGAGTCCGAAATTGTCCTTGAGGTGCTCTGATGGCATCCAATCATAAGAAAGTTTGGCAAAACAATAGTCTATCAGTAATTACAATTTTAGTTTGTTCATTTTAATTGAATTATAACATCTGTCCCCATTAGAGAGAAACAAAATCCTCATCTATTAAAACAACAACAACAACAACTAAAACAACAATATAGTGGCTATTCATATTTACATACACAAAGTAATATTTACAGAAAATTTTACAAAAATACCTTCAAAAAGAAAAAATGTGTTCTAGGCACTTTTAAAACTAATTAGCAGAGGCAGACAGAAGAATAGAGACATTTTTCATAAGGTAATATAATTCACTGCAGTATTGAAGGTCAATTAGATATACAGATCATTACAGGAATAAATAAATGGTAAGTAGAATTTAATTTTAAAAGTATATGTGCCCATTAGGAGCACAATTGTTTTATTTATAGTCTATCAAACCTATTACCATGGTTGTTTTTAGAAACTATATCAGTGAAATGCCAAATATCTGGACTGATCAAAAATACTTAGTCAATCTTCTGGAAATTTGCTATAATACGGAAAAATAAATACCCAAATGACTGATATCCAAAATGCATTTATCACTTTACATCTTGCTCTTTTATACTGTGTGTATAGATAGATCAACTTAATTATGACCAAGTAAGAGCTGGGTTAAAGTTGCTAATAGAAGGAACTTTCCTCTGTATGTAAGTCACATACTTTCACACTTCACTGAATTAAATAAATTAGGGAAAGCAATAAAATGAATAATTTTTAAAATGCTCCACCAGTGCCCTCAAATTGGTTAAATAACTGTACCTGATGCAAATCTTGAGGTTCTTTCTCCATCTTGCAAATAATCAAACCCTGCAGAATAATTTCTGCTATAAGCAGATGATGCAAGATTGTGGGAAATAAAGCTAAAGTTCCCCACCAAGTGGGCTTGAGATTTTTCACATCAATTAAAATTGGTTTTGATTACCATTTTGCTATAGGTTCTACCTCTTCTCACTTTACTCATGGATGACTGTGAGAAAGCACAGAGGACTGGGGATGGCTCAATACATATCACTGCTCCTGGAAATACCACAAAGAGTCTTAGATACAGAGACACAAGAGTGTCAGTTCTATATTCTCACTGAATATATTTTAAAAATGCCTCATATCAAAGGATTATAAAAATACAAAACTAATTAAATATGCACATTAAGATGATAATTTTAGCACCTGCTTTTAGCTATAAAATAGGTTCCTTTCTCTAAAGCATTTGAAGAACAGAAAAGATTTATGCTTGTGTTGTATGAATCAAACATTTGTATGAACTACACTGAGCTGCCTTCATTAGACTTAAGGGTACTTGTTAGTAAAACATAATGTGCTTGAAGTACCCGCGTATGTGTAAACACTTGCACTTCCAAGGTCAATTTAACGTTTTTATACAATATTATAAGACATAATTTATACTTTGTAAGAGAACTAAGATGGGACTCTAGTCAATATATATGATAATTGGTCTGTGGTTTGAGGTATTAGCTTCTCTTTAAGTTGATGTGTATTGTATTATAATATGTGTACAATCTAAGTTATAATGCTGTGATATTATATAACACATTCATTATGGATAGTGCTTACAATATCTATGCACAGCATTAATGAATATGGGCTCATACATTTAGATACAGATAGATACATATATGTATACACATACGTATATATAAAACTTGCCTGGCATTGCTAAGAAAAAATAAAGCTATATATTTCTACATGGTTAGAAAACACATAACCATCAGCAAATTATTAACTAGCACTTAACTTCTTAGTGTACTTCCTTCCCATTCTTAAGTCTTTTGCCATTTGAACAGAAACAGATCTTCTATATCCTTCCTAATGTTACTACAATCACTACCACCAATGATAGTAACTATAGTGATGATGACGATGATGATGATGATGATGCTATCACTACTGCTGTCACTACAATGCCTATAAAATCAATCTGCTTGGTACTTATGAATTATTTTCATATCATTATCTTATTTCTTTCACATCAACCTTGTGATGTGAAAATATAGTTTAATGTCTGAGGCATAGATGTATGCATTGAAGGTGGTAGAATAGGAAAATTAGATTTGTCTCATGTACCTCTTGCAACTAAGACTTCCACTTTACTTTCTTGATGAGTAGGCCTTCCATGCATGACTTTAGGAAATCTGAAGCAAGTATCCTTGAAATGCTTTTTCTGGGTTGGTGCTTGAAAACCAACCAAACTTCAGCTGATGTGGGGCTGCCTCAACTCACCAGAGGCATCGATTGAGAACACTGAGGGTACCTTAATGGCTAAACAGGAACAGGGAACAAACCAAGAATGGACAATCCAAGGTTATGAGAATGTGCGCTACCGTGTGATAGTCCAGATCACCTGGTTGGGCATGTGAACTCAGTCCGAACCGGCATGGGCATGCCAATGACTCTCACAGATTCAGAATTTGGCAGGATATCTTCTCAAGCATCCTGGCAATAGTGCCCTGAGATGTGGAAGGTGCTAAGACTCACTTGCCTCATCAGAGGCAGCAATGCCCATTCCCTTTCCCTGTGATTCACCAGGTGACTTGGATATGAAGCAACATTTCAGTTTAAAGATTGCAGGAGGCAAGTGTATAAAACACCTGGCAAGAACAAGGACCAAGAAACTGAATAATGAATTTGGTGCCCTTTTGGCTGCTAAGCTGATCGATGAAAATTGCTTATTCACCTCAAGCAAGGACTTGATGTAAATGCATGTTCTATGGCACTTTTCCAGAAGTTACGGAGAGGAAAGAAGGTGCGGTATTGTGCTTACATTACACCATTTTCAACAACATTAAGTGGAAAGATTTGTGGAAGATTTCATCCTTTGAATACTGAAATTCAATCCAAACACTCAAAGATAACGTTCATTTTCTGACTTTTCCCCCAAGAAATTACAAGTCATCCTAACTAATTTAGACAAGCAACTCACAGTCACTTTCAGATATCTCTGTAATTATTTTGTAGAAAGGCCTTGTAACACTTACTTGAAAGACTAGAAGTGTGAGAAATGCACAATTCTCCAGCTGGAGCTTCCGAATTAATTTGGAAAGGGGTTCTTTCTCTAATAAAAGATGAGAGACCACAGTGGGTATTTGACCAGTGGGTAGAATCTCACTTCCTCCAACTTTAGGGAGAAAATCACCATAGACTAAACCTATTTTGGGCCAAAGACATTTTGATGAGTAGATAATAAGGGAATTTCTGTAAATGCTAGAAGAGAGTTGAACTGTTCTTCATTTTGTCTCAGTTGGAAGTATTTATTTGCCCACCCAAAAAGCTTCTCAAAATATAGCTTATTGAGATTATTAAAAAAGATAAATATTTAGAAGGACACAACATACGCAACATATTTTTAGAAAACATTGTTGATATTAGTAGCAGCAGCTAGTTGTTTATTTTATACAACTTTGAAACAAAGACCAATCATGATAAATCCTACAAGTTCTCACTAATATACTGATTCAGGATATGATAGTTAATAATGCTTCCTTTTAACAAAGTATATATTAGATATTATGTATTATAAACAAATCTATGGATATATTTAGAATAATGTTTTCTTTTAAAAAGTATATATATATAAAATACACATATAAAACATGCATCTCATGTGTATGGGTGCATCCCACCAACATAGGCCATTTCAAACAACATTGAAATGTCTTGAAATAAAGTCCAGAATTATTAACTACATTATGTTCCTACATATATAATAATATGTGGAACGGATAGATTGTGGGTGCTCCATCCCTGATTCAATGCAATATGACACAACCCTGTGTGTTAGAAGGAATTTAGGGTATTTGTGCCTCGGATTGGTGATTTTGGGGGAGGAGTCGAGGAAATGGAGGTTTGGTTACTTTGGATTGGGTGCTATCAGGAAATAGGGATAATTCTATGATTGGGTATCTTAACAAATCTTTTCTAGAAGGAGAGAACCCTAGAAGGAAAATAAAGCAGGAAGGAAGCAGCAATCATTTAAATTAACCAGGAGATGTTTGATATTTCTGTGGTTTGCACATTGCCCCATGCTTAGACAAAATGATCAAGTGGTCTTTTTCTTTACAATCACAGAGAACCCTCATTCATGATGATAGTAGGTGAGATTGTTTTGGCAAGTCAAAACAGGAGAAAACTGCGTCTTAGCTGGGAGGGCCAGGTCAGCTCCTAACAACTAGCAATACTGAGGCCCATCTGTAAGTGTCAGACCAAGTTCCTTGATGTTAGCGGCTACTTTTCTCCAGAGAGAAGTCTCTAGAGAGATTCTATTTTCCTTCTAGTATTCCTTTCTTCTAGAAAAGATTTACCTTCTAACACCATTTCACTAACACATTCCACCATTCTCCATGGTGTGCAGCCTCCCTTGTTGCAATGAATAATAAACCCAGCTTGTCTGACTACAGGTACACTTCTAATGGTCTATTGTTGGGAAGGCATTAACATACTTGAATACTTTATGATAATATCACGTCATGTGTGATTTAATGTTTATTTTTATTTGTTTTATTAATTTTATTAATTAAATTTTGAAAGAGAGAGAGAGATATAGAGAGAGCACAAGCAGGGGATGGGCAGAAAGAGAGGGAGACACAGAATCCAAAGTAGGCTCCAGGCTCTGAGATGTCAGCACAGAGTCCAAGGTGGCGCTCGAACCCACAAACCATGGGATCATGACCTGTGCTGAAGTCAGATGTTTAACCTGACTGAGCCACCCTGCCCCCTTGTGTGATTCAATTTAAAAAAAAAGTTTATTTATTTATTTTGAGAGAGAGAGAGCGAGAGAGAGCATGCCTGCATGCCTAAGCTTAGGAGGGGCAGAGAGAGAGGGGAAGTGAGAGAGTGAGAGAGAGAATCCCAAGCAGGCTTCATGCTCAGCACAGAGCCCAACTCAGGGCTCAATCCCATGACCATGAGATCATGAGCTGAGCTGAAATCAAGAGTCAGATGCTTAACCGACTGAGCCACTGAGGCCTTATTTTTAATAATTATATATGTATAAATATATATATGGACACACACATATATGATTATAGGTTTTATTTTATGTATATATAGAAGAGGGCGTTCATTTTTCTTCTTTTTAACTTACATATTTAATTAATATGTTTTGTATTAATTTTGAAATTACTTTATTTTAAGTTTATTTACTTTGAAAGAGAGTGTGATGAGGAGGGGCAGAGAAAGAGGAAGAGAAAGACAATCCCAAGCAGATTCTACACTGTCAGCATGAAACTCAACTCAGGACTTGAACTCACAAACCATAAGATTGTGACCTGAACTGAAATCAAGAGTTGGATACTTAACCCACCGAGCCACCCAGGACCCCTGAAATTACTTTTTTTACTTAATTATTTTTTATATGTTTTCCCTTATGTCTCCAGATATTGTAACAGTTAGAAATGACATTGGTTGTAAGCAAGAGAGATATGTCTATCTATTTGGCCAAAGGAATGAGGGGTTGTTCACTGAATGTAAAGGAAGCCCATGGGTAGAACATTATGGTAAGCAGAATTCTAAAACGGCCTCCAAGCTTCTCACCTCCTGCTATGCTTGCCCTTTAAGTGTATACAGGGTCTGTAAATATGATGGGTTGTCATTCTCAAGATTAGAATACAGTCTGTGGCAAAGATGAAAGAACTTTGCAGATATAATTGAGGTCCCAAATCAGTTGTTTTTTGAGTTAATCAAAAGAGAGATTATGGGGACTGAGTGGCTCAGTTGTTGAGCATCTGACTCTTGATCTCGGCTGAGGTCATGATCTCAGTTTGTGGGACCAGGGCCCACGTTGGGCTCCACTCTGACAGCACAGAGCCTGCTTGAAATTCTCTCTCTCTCTCTCTCTCTCTCTCTCTCTCTCTCTCTCCATCCCCCCCCCAAATAAATAAATATCTTTTTCAAAGGGTGATATTATCCTGGGTCACCTGACTTCATCAAGCAAAAACCTTTAAAAGAGGGAATGGGCCCCTTCTGAAGAGAGAGATTCTTCTGCTGGCCTTGAAGAAGTTAACAGCCATATTGTGAACTGTGGAGATGGCCACATGGAAAAATCCTGAACTAGATGCTGAGAGTGGTCGCTGAACAGCAGATGGCATGAAAATGGGGACCTCAGCCCTACAACTGCAATGAAATAAACTATGCTACTATCCTGAGTGATCTTGGAAGCAGATTCTTTCCCCAGTCAATGCTCTTGATGAAAATGCTGGCTGGCTGACACCTTGACTGGAACCTTGTGAGACCTTGAACAAAGGACTCATACCCAGATTCACGACCCAATGAAACTGTGAGATAATAGATAGGTGTTATTCTAAGCTGATAAACAAGTGGTAATTTGTTAGGCAGCAATACAACAGTTCAGAAATGATAAGATGGCTCTAGAAAACAATCAGAGATCCTGACAACTCTTCCATCTACTCATTGTGCATAGCTTCCTCCTCAAGATTATCCTGAAGACACAAAATGGCTGCTGGAACTCTGGCCACAATGCCCAGTTTCTAATCAAGAAGAAGAGGAGGAAAAAAGGGGATCCTTGGGTGGCTCAGTCAGTTGGGCTTCTGACTCTTGATTTCGGCTTAGGTCATGATCTCACAGTCACAAGATCACGGCCCACACTGGGCTCTGCGTTGACAGTGTGTAGCCTGCTTGGAATTCTTTCTCCCCCTTTCCTTCTACCTCTCCCTTATTCTCACTCTCTGTCTCTGTCTCTCTCAAAATAAATAAACTTATTTTAAAAAGAAGAAAAAATAGGAGCAAGGGAGGTCCATGCTAGTTGTCTGTTACCCTTTTAAGTAGTTTTCCCAGAAGACTCACACATAAACCTCCACTTAGGCCTTATTGGCCACTGCTATTACAAGAGAGGCTAAGAAATAGAGTGTTTTAGCTGGAAATATCTAATAAGCAAGCAAACAGAAATAGAATTCTATTAGCAAGAAAGAAGATGGGTGGAAGGGGCATGGGAAATTTGGTGAACAAATAGCAGCCTCTTCCACGAAGAGAAAAACAAAGGAAAAACACATTTCCTAACATCAGTCTTTCAGTGTCCTTTTATTCTGCTTTAGAAGTTTTCTGGTAGGAGATAATTGTCTAAGCATAATGCCTATAGAAGTACAGAAGCATATTAAAAAGCAAGCTTCTGACCAGAGTACAAAGAAAGGCTTCTAATAAACACTAATAATCTTGATCTTGCTCTGTTTCTTCTGCCTCCAAATGCCTCATATCTTTTCTTGTCTTTAACAGCTGTTTGTTCACCCACTGGACTCATGTCCTGTCCTGTGGAAAGACCCACTGAGCCACAGGCAAAGAAACTGCCTGGTCCTTTCTGTGATCAGTGATATTTAACCCCCAAATTCAAAACATGAAGAGAAATAAATCATAAATTTAAGCACCATCACATTTGAGTCATTTTCCTTTACCTTCTTTCTGCCTCACAGCAAAGCCTGCGTGTTGCTGAATGATTAAACACAGAACAAACATGACGACTTGAGGATCAGATATGAAGGTCAGCTCGTGGCAATTTAAGTTTACAAGGAGGAAGGGATGATCCTGGAGACCCATCCACAAGGGAAAGAAAGAGGAAGCTAGCTAATCTGTCTGGGAAGCCTTAGGCGGTAATGAAGGCAATGCCCAAAGGGTGTGAAGAGCTCAGACATCAATAACATTGCCTCTAGCCCTCACTGATCGACAGAACAGAGTGTTCAAGAATTTTGTTCTGGTGAACCAGCCAGCTACTGACATCTGAGGAAATTCAGCCAAAGGCAGCAAGACTTCAACAATCTGGCTAGGAGATCATTTGATAGCTCATCAAAGATTTGCAGAAAGCAATGGTTTATAAGAGTGGGTTAGAAATGGACTCTATCTGGGGCGCCTGGGTGGCTCAGTTGGTTGAACGTCCAACTTCGGCTCAGGTCATGATCTCACAGTTCGTGGGTCCAATTCTGTGTGTCCCTCTCTCTCTGCCCCTTCCCTGCTCATGACCTGTCTTTCTCTGTCTCTCGAAAATAAATAAATGTTAAAAATTTTTAAAAAAAGAAATGGACTTTCTCCTTAAAAACTTAAGATGGGGATGGTAGAAAGCCTATACCTAAAAAAAAGAAAGAAAGAAAGAAAGAAAGAAAGAAAGAAAGAAAGAAAGAAAGAAAGAAAGAAAGAAAGAAAGAAAGAAAGAAAGAAAGAAAGAAAAAAGGAAAGAAAGACATATACCTAAACAAAGTAGAAAGTGATATCATAAAAAAACTATCCCCAAAGTGCTGGAAATTATAGAATTAATTTCACTTTGGGGAAAGCAGCATATTTGAGAATCCTTCTTCAAAGTGTACACTGGGATCCCTAGCCCCGATACTATAAGAGGACAGAAAGGTGCCTAGAATGTAGAATTAGGTCACAGAAAATTCAGACTGGTGTTCTTGAGCAATTACTGACAAAACACCAGGCGAGCTAATGGTTGAGACACGTTTCTTCCTCTTTCCCTTCAAACACCTGATTCATCACATACAATGCTGTGCATTTGCCCTCTGCCCTGTAACCTCACTGTAAAAACTATATAGAAATGATAATAATCATAACAATAATAATAAAGATTAAGGCATGTAATACTCAGTTTCTTCCTTTAATGGGATCTATTTTAATAACTTTATTGAAGTATAATTGACATATGATAAGCTGTACATATTGAAAGTGTATGATTTGGTCGATAGATAGGTAGATAGACAGATGATAGATATCCGTGACACTATCACCTCGGTCAAAATAATGAAACTGCAAAAGATATTTCACTTCCAAAATTTTCCTGAAGCCCCTTGGCAGTCCCTCCCTGCTGCCTCTCCCTGTCACCAACCCCTGCCCCCAAGCCCCAGTGAATCTGTCACTATACATTAATCTGTATTTCCTAGAATTTTATATAAAAGGAATCATACAGTGTTCATTTGTTGGTCTTCCTTCTTTCACTCAGCATATTTATTTTGAGCTATATCCAGTTGATAGCACATTACAATAGTTCATTTCTTTTCAGTGTTGAGTGGTATTTCAATGTATACCACTTGTTTTTAGGTCTGTCATTTTGTTTCCTTCTCAACGTCTTTCTTTTTTCTTTCTTATTATCAGCACGCTTATTATAAAAGCTTTCATAATAGTACAAAAAGATAAAGAAACGGTCAAAAAAAAATCACCTACAGAAAGCTTCAGTATTCAAGTTAAAAATCAACAAACAAAACTAAACAAAAATATCTGAATACTAAAGAGCCTTTATAGTGTTAAGGAAGTAAGTCTCTACCAGAGTTAGTAGGTGAGCCTTGACAGAACTGAGGGATGTTATTTCGGTTGTGGTCCCTGCTTAAGGCCCTGTAAACTGCTTAGGGCTAACTATTCAGTCTTCTAAAGGCTGTAACGTAACATGTTTTGCTTGTACAAAAGGTGTTTCAATGAGGAGAGATTACGAAATAAGGCAAGGTGCTAAATCTAGAAACACAAGGGGAATATTTAAAAAGAAAAGTCCTGGAGATCTACAGGTTGCTGGCAACCAATAATCCTTGTAAATGGGTAGTACCCCAAAGTTCATGGCATGAGCACAGAGAGAGAATGCAATTTTGATTACCATGTGTTATCAGGAGTTTTTCTGCCGTTGAACCGTAAATAATTTTTTTAGCATTAAAAATCCTTAGGTGTTCCCCATTGGCCGGGATATACACTCAGCACCTGCTTCTTTTAGCCTAGCAAAGATCAACCTGACCTTGGCCAATCGGCTTGTACTTTGAAGAGTGTGCTCTGTGAAACATGTGAGTGGAGAAGTATTCATGCTTGGCAGAATTTGCTGTCTCTTTTGCTCAGTATTTTACCATGATTAATCCCCATCCATCTCTCTCTGGTGCTGCTGCTACCAACGCTGTCAGTCTCATATTTCTTCTCTATAGCAGACGCCTTTCAAATGTTGCTGGATTCTGGCTGGGTGTGACCTTTCACGCTGCCTCCTATCAGGCTTTTATGGGTCTGGTGGTTTGTGCACATGTGCAGACATTCTGACCCTGTGACCTCCAGAATAGATGCTACGAGAACAACTGTATCTGACTTTTTCAACATTTTGGACACCCAAACTCTCTCAAGTGCATGGGCGTGAAGAATGCTCCCTGGTGGTTTGGGCTTACATTCTTCTCACATCAGAGGAAACAGTCTACGAGAACGTGAAGCCAGGTCAGAAATGCTAACCTAACAGCAACGTTGCAGGCAGCCCTTCAAGTTGCTGGCATGAATTGGAGCAGAAGGCGGTGTTTTCACATCTCATTCTTCTGTTTTTATTGTGGTTTAAGTGAGCAGTTCCAAGTATATGATTTGCACTTTCTGTATAATCCAATCTGTAGAAAAAGCAATGACTGACAAAACTCCAGAAAACTTTGAAGCCATTTTTTAAAAAGTCCTTGTCAGATCTAGTCTTTTCTCTTTTCTGAGGCCAGAATCCTGTTGTCAAATGAGTCTCTCTGTCTGTGTCTGTCTGTCTATCTATCTATCTATCTATCTATCTATCTATCCATCCATCTATCTATCTATCTAGATATAAGTGATATAGATAGATAGATATAAAGATAAGAATCAATTTTATGGTATTTCTAGCACTTTGGTCTGCCTTTTCTGTGCTGTTAGTTTACCAATAGTGAGCTCACTTTTGTAAGCATTTGTAGTATATATTTAAAGATGCAATGCAACTTTTAAATACTGCCAGCCTACTTTTCACAGAAAAAGAAAGAAACCTTTTAAGTCGGAGTTATAGAGCTTTAAATGCCAGATTAAAGTAACCATAGAAAGTCTACTTTTCCCCAGTCTTCACCGACTTTCCCAATCTCCATCTACTACTAATGAAGAGCTGGATTTCGCCTTTCAATGCACAGTCCAGGAGGACAAACTGGGTTACTGAAGCCTGTTCCTTTCCTTGTTTCTCTTGACATTTACCTCACTCTTCTGTTTCCTCAATAAGCTTTCTCTTTACCTTCTTAAAACTGAATACTTTTCTCATTTTAGTCTAACACCTATTTTCATCCTCTCTGTTGATGGCTGACAAAGTCATGTACACTCAATTCATTCTCTGCCACATTATGCAAACAGAGTGATTTTCCATCCACTCACCTTTTCTTCCACTTTGGGAGCTGTGCTCCTGTGTCTTCCTCACTGCTGGCATAATTCAAAATAATATATTTGCCCTGGCACAACATACCAAAGTCCCGTCAGCAATTCTGCAATGGCTTGGGTACAGGATTATGGAGAGGTACATCATGTGACATTCGGGACAGCTAAATCAACATCTCAGCATTGGAAGGCATATGCCATCAAGACCTATAAGATATGATTTTAATTTTTTCATGCACCATACAAGAATCCAAAGCCAGTGAAACTATATCCAGTGCTTCTCATCACTATCACTGATGGTTTGCATGGCTCATAAAAAGGAGAGTGTATAATAAATTCTAAGACTAGGCCAAGAAGATTAAATAGCACATTGTACCACATTTCTGAAGTGAGATATAAAGTAATTTGGGACCTGATATTTAAGTGAAAGTCAGCGGGATGCTAGTTATAAGTAATAATATAATTTCTGATTTAGCATTACAGTTCAACATGCAGTGATCTTTCTAGGCTGTTACATGTATCTAGGGAGTTAGGGAAAGGGTTCTTAAAATATAAGGCAAAACATCACTTTAGCTACATTCAAGTGAGAGCATATATCGTATAATAATAGTTCAGTGTTTTTATAACTAGATTAAACTCTCTGATAGGAGAGTGGATAGCAACATATTTGTTACACATATTAATCTTATTACTATATTTTGGTAATAGACCCTAAACAGCCATTATAGAAAGTAAAGAAGCTTATACTTGTTCTTTTACTTTATACTAATTTCTTCTAAATTATGACATGGTGATATTATCTAGTTATATAGTTATATTAACTTTAATATACTAATATTTACAATGAAATGAAGGTGAGCACAATATCATCAAATCAAAAAGGTTAATTATAGTAATACCTTAGGCACTATCCAGACTTTTTCATATTTTATTTCTTGCCAATATAATGTGATCAGAGACTTTAGAACAGTTACATGGTAAAATGCAAATTTTAACTACACAACTAAAATAAAATGAGATTGTGCAAAACAGGAGACTTATTTTCTTATGTTACTAATCTGGAGGAACCTTGTTATGTACCGTAATATTTGCTGGGATTTCAGTTCTCAGAGTTTCAGATTTTGTTCTCTATAGAAACACCTCCAAATATGTTTTAAGTCTACGAATTATTTCCTTGGACAGAGGGTGTTTTGTGTATTAGAAATAGCATTTCAAACTTTCCTTTACGGCATTAACTTATAAAAACGATGTTGCATTAGCATATAATTATATGTTATAATTTTGATATATTTCACATAGAAGTGTATAAGGTATATACAATTCACAAACAAAGCCACTTAAAATAGGCTTTTGTTGCTATTTTTATACTTTTACCTAATTAAAAAAATTTTTTGGATAGAATTTTGTACAGTGGATGGAACTGCAGATATAAGTCAACAATAGACAACTGAGAAAAGGCGTCAAGGTAATTGTTGTATCTTGGCTGGTGAACTCTTAAATCAACAAAGGAGCCCGTCTCTCAGCTCATCAGCCCCTGTGGATCCCCTGCCTGACGGTTGAGCACAGAAGTGAATCTACACCGCCGCGGGGGTTCCTCTCTTGTTTTCCAATTCAACATTTGCAACACAGATTGAATAGAATAAACTTGGGGGGGAAAGTGACACACTTTGCAGTATATTTTGAGGATGATATTAAGAACTAAATTATTCTTTTAAATGTTATGCACTATTAACTATACTGTCCTTTCCAGAAGCTGCCATCAAAATGAATGCAAAGGGAGTGTTGTCCTTACAATTTTCTGGAATGAAGGCACTCAGAGAAAGTTGAACTTATGGCAGACCGCATAAAGAGGTGATTTGGCAGAGTTTGAAGTAGTTAAAACGGTACCTTGATTCTTTCATTTCCACAAGTGTATTCATTTTGGGGAAACCCGGGGTGCTGAAGAACCAGCAGAGAAGGAAGCAACCAAGACTGAAAAGTTTGACCTTCAGAGAGGTTGCATCTCTGAGGCCACAGACAGAGGTTGAACTTTCTTTCTTTACTTCTGTTGAGGAGGTTGGAAGGTCACCCCAGCAGACAGCCCCAGGTGGCAGGCAGACAGGCAGGGACCCCTCCTCTTTTAGTGATCAGAGCTCCCGTGACCAGATTCACCTTTGCTTTTTCCTCTCTAGCTGGGCCCCCCAAAAGGCGACCAAGGCCAACCGGGCTCTGATCCCAAATGTGAGTGGCAAGGAGATTCACCCTAAGGAACCAACCAAATGACCTCTCCAGGAGCTTCTCTTGCCAACCTAGGAAAGAGGGAGGTCTGTGAGACTTTTTCTCCTCAAGTCTAGCAGGAGTGAGGGCAGGGGGTGTAGATTCGGTTTGATTTTTCCTCTTTTGTCAATGGGAAGATGGAATCCAAAAATGCCCTTGAGTGTAGAACCCTGGTGGGCATGGGGGTGAGGAGCGGTGGTGGGTGGTGGGTGTCGGGGGTGTTTCTTTGTTTCTCGCTTCTCTTATTCTGGGACCAGGGTAGGCTAAATATCTAAATATCTAGAGACAATGTGCTTGAACACGGAAGCCTGGAGGTTTTTGGAAATACCAGAAACTTGATCGCAAGACTCTGAGCCTGGAAAAGAACCGTAGGGCAGGAGAATCCTGGGCCCTCTTGAGAAGCCACCTGGAGTAGAGAGGATGACCAGGGCACCCCGCAGCCTCGCGTGTGGGAAGGTAAGGCGTTCTTGACCCTTTCCGGAGCAAGTCATTAACTCAGTTGAGTTGATCAAATGACATTCTTTCTGTAAGGGGTCGTCTCCAGAGCCCCTTTCTCGGTATTTAGCAGGTAGAGGAGGGGCAGGACAAATCCGCCTCTCAACGTGAATTCTCAAAGAATTGATGTGTTTTCCTAACAATGTGGATCCGGAGGCGCAGATAATGCTAAACGCACACAAGACCCGAGCTCCAGCCTCTCATTCACCTCCGCGGAGTTGAAGCAGGCAGTAACTGTCAAAACTGTCCCTAAAATCTTATCTCTCGAACCGATCAATCACTTACTAAGATTTGAAGATTTTTCTCCAGCCCCGAACCCACCTTGTCTTCCACTCACACAATCTACTTGTCGGTGCCAATGATTGCCTCCCCTTAAGAAACAGCCCCGACCCACGCATCTCTCAGCTACACTAAACAGCCCCGACACACTTTAGTCGCCAGTTAAATTCATCGGAAGTAGCTGTAACTCCTGACATCACCTCCGAAACCCACCCAAGGACTCCAGCCCAGGACACCTTGCAATGTGAGGCTGATTTCTAAGCGTTGAATTCTGAGAGTAAGGGAAGGTTATTTGAGGCATCCTGATAAATTTCCGGGCTTCCAGTTCCCTCCCCCGCTTGGTTGGTAATTTTCTGCGGCTCCTCCTTCTCCTCCTCCTCCTCCTCTTGACCTCCTCCAAGGTACCTTGGCCTCCCCTCCTCCACTCGTTCCCAGTAAACCTCCAGCGGCGGGCGGTGGAAATCAGTCCTTTGGCACTAAATTCAGAGCTGCCCGTAGGACAAAATTGCAGTGGGGGAAAGGGTGTCATTTCTTTGAGAAAGAATGTCATTTGACCAACTAGAGTGAGTTAACTTGCCCCCGATTTCCTGAAAGCTCGGGTGGGCCCGTGGGTGTTTTGCTAGATTCAGTGCAGATAAGGCAGCTTTGAGCAAATCGTCCAGGACTTGGGAGATAAAGTTTGTTCTTCTCTCCGGACTCCAATTACCCCCGTGAGAATCCGATACATTTAATGAGAGCTTTACCAGATGTAGGTTTCAATGAGTCCTTGGGCCAGAACGTCTCAGTCAGCAGATTGCACTCATTGGCTCCAAACTGGACTCTATGCAGAACTCTGGTCCAGTTAAAAATTACCTGTTCTAGCCACTTAACAGTTCCAAAAACAAAAACGAAATTCCCTCTCCCCTGAAAAGGGAAGAAAAAGATTTCCCCTCACACTGCCAGCCACTTTTGTGTGAGCATAATATTTCCGGAGACACAATTTTAAATGGTGTAAATTTCTGTCCTCGATTGGTCGAACTCTTCCCTGCAATGAACAGCGGAACCTGGCATTCTCAAGACTGATCTGAGGTTTGTGGCTTCCCCGCTGCCGGGAGCGTGGAACTGTATCCAGGCTGGGGAGCCAGCAGCAGACCGCCCAAGAACGCGGTCTCCTGCGCTGCCGTCTGCGATTATCGGGAACCCTGGCGACAGAAATAGCTACCTGAACCCAGAAACGCACGCTAGGAAGTTCAGCGTGCAGAAGATTCTTGCTCATTCACCAGGTTGTTTTAACTGGTTAGTAAAGCAATTGACACTCTCACAACCACATTCGCAGCAGGAGTCCTCTCAATAAAATGAGAATCACAACTGAAGGTTTGTTGTTGTTAACAATTGCCTTTATTATTACCAGTGCTTGGTATTTTTTGTTAATGAACAATTAAAGGGAGGAGAGACAATCATTTCACACCCAATGGTACAGAAAGATCTCTTCCCTTTTCCTCTGAAATTAGAGTCCAGATTCTTTTGATTTCATCCTCAGCAAACCACCACCTCAAACAACTGGAAGAGGGGCAAATTGGCTCTAAGCGCCCACACCCTAATTCTAGTCTGGCATGTAAATGGTTAACCATTATTCCCTTTAAATGCGCATAATTCTATCTGACCCTTGGACATAATTTAAAATACTGATGGTTTATATAGTCTTATTACACATAATTAAGACTACACAGAAAAAGTAAAAATGAGAGGAATGGAATATATATACATATATATTTATAACTATTTTCTGAGGTGAATAAAATATGTTCATGTTTCATTTTGACCCTCAAATTACAGGTTTTGGGGATATCAGAAAAGAGAAATCCTTCAGTCATATATATTTTCTATCTGAATCCCTTACTTATAAAAACTGGCAGTCCCTCTGCCATTCTACTCTCAAACCTGATTCTGATGTGGGCTAAAGAAAGCTTCACCTCCCTGGGAATCTGTTTCCGAACAAACCCATAGTTCAGAGAAAGCTGATCAAAACTCCCTTTCCTTCCCAAAGAGAAGGCAAAAGCTTTTTCCCTTTCCGCTCATAATTTCCCAAAGAACAGACTTAAAATTCACTTATATGTGCTAGAGCTTATTGGGAAAGAAATGCATTCAAAATGTGTAATGCCACTTCTCAATTGCAATTGAAACCTATTTAGATTTGTGAAAAGTAGCCTGGGAACATACTTGTTCAGGACTCTGTATCTGGCATTAAGTTTGATGTGGAATGTTTAAATTTTAAAGCAGAGAGGGAAGGTAACAGCTCACAGACACATGGGCTTAAGAGCCCACCAGGAGCTTCAGGTGGAACAGTTGTATTTTGGAAGGTGCATACAAGCCCAAGTGGGCGGATGCCACAGACTTAAGAGAAACTTACTAAATCTCAGGATATCTTTTATATTCAAAGACACCGTGAAGTATATCGGGATAATGGGGGAGTCACATAATGGGGGAGTAACGGGGATTATACTTGGTCACAACCAATATGCTGCTGCTTCTCTCATCAGTAGACAAGCTCACAGCAGGGGATTCACACAACCGCTGTTTTGAAAGATATATTTTTGACCTAACAGAATATGCAAAGGTCAAAATAAGTCCGTTTTTTTGTCAGGACAGGGTCTAATCTCCCCTTTGAACACAAGAGGTCGCTCCTGTGATCAAGTACTGGGGGAAACCATTGCTAATCATAGTTTTGTTATGTTCTATAAAAACATTACGAATATTTTCTACAGATACCTTTGATACATTAAATGCACAGTTAGCACTCAGCTAAAGAAACAGGAGCATAATCTGTGGTCACATATGAACTTTAAGGTGAAGTGAAAACATAATGGCTGCTCCCCTAACTTTGATTTTAACACAAAATACATTAGCAATAAACATAGAACTCTAGAGCACACCCATCATGGAGCAACCTCTTAGTGGGTTTCTTCAAATTCCTCCCTTAACAGGAGTATCTTCTGCATGATTTTCACCTCTATCAGCTTAGGAACTTATCAAGAAAATGCTTATTTATAGTAACAGTATGGGCTGCAAAAAAGAAAAAAGAAACACGGGTTTTCACCATTATGACAGAATTGCCCAGTAGTAAAGGTTTTCCTCCATGCCAGCTCTTCTATTTGGAACTGCTACTATCCTTGGTAATAATCCTTTGGAATAAGTTATTAGTTTAGGAAGCTAAAATATCACACTGTGTGTGTGACTAGTTTGAAGGAGGATGGATAGTGAAGGCGCTTTGTGGATCTCATCAGGCTTCTGGTAGCTTCTGTTGTTTAATTCCATGTTATAAAGGCAGCATGATGGAGTATGATTGGCTAAAACCCCGTATTTACTTTCTGGCATTACAGTGGTATCTGGTGTTTTTTTTTTCTTTTTCTTCTTCTTTTTTGACTAGAGTCAACTTGGTTATCTATAAGGGAAACATGCCCTTATATCAAGAAGGCTTGCTTGTGTTTTGATTACCAGCATCAGTTTTGCAAAAGCAGCCCGACAAAGGGCTCCATGCATATAATACAAGAAGAGATTAGAAACTTTACACAAAACACATTTTTAAACAAAAACCTGATATATATCTCACCCTATGCCTATTCCAACTTCCAATTTCACACACACACTCTAACTTTTTATAAAATTAAAAAAAAATAGAAGGCATGAGATCCAGTTAAAACTCTTCCTTGAGAGAAAACAAAACGAAACAGATATGTGTTCTTGGTAAAGCCCAGCTCGGTCAGGAGAAAACTCAAACTTCTTAGCTTCTCTTTGCGCTCTGGAAAAGTAGAACAGGGCAAACCGACCCATCGGGGCCAGTTGAGAGCTCACAGCTCTTATCAAGGGTTAAATCTGGCGAAAAGTACAAAGAAAGGAGTTTCCTCACACACTGGGTTTTCTCGAGGCAGCAAAACACAGAAATTAAGCCTTCTACTGTTTGGGTTTATGGACCTTTTAAGAGAAAACTGGCAGTCACATTAGATAAGGAACCGCAATTTAGAAATTTTGGGAGACGTGTGGGTGTTCCTCGTGGCCTTTCCTGTGACTTTGCTTTTGGGAGACTGTAAAGGGTGACGGGAACACGTCAGAAATTATTCAAAAAGGTTACTCTCTCCAGGTTGTTTCGCCGAGAGAAAAGTACTAGATAAACACACCCGGGGAGGTGAAATAGGTATTTCCCCGTTCTTCGGTATTAGATCCCTCCCTTCTCACGCCGACTACACATTAAAAAAAAAAAATCTCTAAAGACATGGAGACTCGTCCCTATAATGACCAAAACACTACCAGCCAATTGCACACGTCTGCTTAAAAAACAAAGGGCAGGAGCCCAGCAGAGAGAGGAACTGGACAGGATATAACCGCTTTACAAACTTTCAACTACTGGAAGATCAGGTCCCTCTTTGGCTTCGGGTTAGTGCGCTTCCAAATGCTAGAGTTAAACGGCACAAGTAGAACTCAAGGGTCGGAAGGAGAGAGAGGAGTCCGCGCAGTCAACCTGGTTTTACCTGCGTGCTCCCAACCTGATTCTCCGCTAAGGCAACAAGCGCTCTTTTCCTCCCACCCCAGCCTTTTGGAGATCTGAGGTCGGTGGTTAACGGGGCCTGGGGTAGCAGTAGAGAACAATTCCTGTGGGTCCAGTCCTCCGATTCTCGGTTCTTCTCCCACTAGGCAGCTCCCAGCGCGCCAGGCGCAGCCGGTTCGGGAACTCACCCTCCCCAGCAGCCAGGCCGGGCCGGGCCCGAGCTGCGCGCCACAGCGCCAGACCAAACCGGGCCAAACGGCCTGTTCCAAGTCGCCCCTTTTCCTAGAGTTCTGGAAGGACCTCGTCATCAGGAAGACCTACCCACCAGCCACTCGCCACCGGCGGCGGAAAAGTGCCCCGCGCGCAGCACGGCCAGCCGGACTGCGGGGACCCCAGGAGCGCAGGGCGGAGGAGCAGCGCGACGGGAGGCGAGGGCGCTGGCGGCGCGGCCGGGAAGGAGCAAGGGAGGGGGGCAGGAGGAGGAGCCGGAGGAGGAGAGGCCGGCCAGAAGCCGGAGCGGCCGGGCAGCCCGAGCTCCGGGAGACAGCGGCCAGAGCCCGGGACGAGTCGCCTCGGGAGCCCTAATCCTCTCCCGCGGGCTCGCCGAGCGGGCAGTGGCGCACGGTGGCGGCGAGGCTGAAATATGATAATCAGAACAGCTGCGCCGCGCGCCCCGCAGCCAATGGGCGCGGCGCTCGCCTGACGTCCCCGCGCGCTGCGTCAGACCAATGGCGATGGAGCTGAGTTGGAGCAGAGAAGTTTGAGTAAGAGATAAGGAAGAGAGGTGCCCGAGCCGCGCCGAGTCCGCCGCCGCCGCAGCGCCTCTGCTCCGCCAACTCCGCCGGCGTAAATTGGACTCCCAGATCCGCGAGGGCGCGGCGCAGCCGGGCAGCGGCTCTCTCAGCCTTGGCAACCCCGGGGGCCACTCTTTCCCACTTAGCCACAGCTGCAGCATCCTCTCTGAGGGCTGTTCACCAACTGTACAACCACCATTTCACTGTGGACATTACTCCCTCTTACAGATATGGGAGACATGGGAGATCCACCAAAAAGTAAGAGGCTATTTTACCTTGTGGGGCTCGGTGTGCTGTTCTTGTGCGCGGGTCTCTCTCTGGCACGGGTGCCAAGAGCTCTTCAGAGTTGGAGTCATTGCCTGGAGAGAGAGAAAAGGTGGCTTTTTTTCTTGTTGCCGCCACGCCTGCATGCTTGCTGTCGGTTCTGATCTTCGGGAGACTGATCGTACCTTGTGTTTGAATTCGCCTGCGTGCCCTCCCAAACCCTAGCCCTCCGGTGCTAGCGGTGGTTTCCTCCTCGGGAATGTTGAGCTCTCCGAGAAGGTTATTCTGTTGCAAAGGTCTGCCTGTACATACAATACCCGGAGATGTGAATTAGCATTAGACTTGCAAAGGGGAACGAGTGACAACTGTATTGATGCCTGCTCTTCCTAACAATATCCAGCCCTATGTGCTATTTAAGAGCGTGCTTCATGAAAAATATAAGCGTTCACTTAACGCTTCTAGTCAAAACCTTTTCTTTGACTTGACTTATCCATAATCTTTCCCGATGATTATGGCAGCGAGGGAGGAGGGAGGAAAAAGAAATACAAAATGAACGGGTTTGATTGCGTGCTAGGCTTACAAATGTAGACTATTCAAATCTGCATTTTACATATATTCCACCTCCTTTTTAAAAAACGAGTCAAGGTTTTGATGGCACACTTCAATTACCATCCCAAAGTGCAATACTCTTAAAAAGAAAAAAAAGAAGAAGAAGAAAGAAAGGGGGGGAAAACTCCCAGAGTACGCCCTATAAGAGAACGACACTAAAAGTGTGTTTATCTCTGTAGGAAGTAAACGGTTAGTCAATCATGTATTTATTTTCATTTCAGAAAAGCGTCTGATTTCCCTATGTGTTGGTTGCGGCAATCAAATTCACGATCAGTATATTCTGAGGGTTTCTCCGGATTTGGAATGGCATGCGGCATGTTTGAAATGTGCGGAGTGTAATCAGTATTTGGACGAGAGCTGTACCTGCTTTGTTAGAGATGGGAAAACCTACTGCAAAAGAGATTATATCAGGTACGCCATTTATATTGCTTCCTGAATTTTGTGAGATTTCCCCGCGTCTCCCTACTCCTTTTTTATAATTTGATGTGGCTTTGTCTTTTCTCGAAGTTTGCCTTAGTGGAGTACAGTGTGCAAAAGTTGCCCTTGAAATGTGTTACATAAATTAAACTATTGTGTTTATTTCACTATTTGCGGGGGACACCCCACAACTAAATAGTGGCTTTTATATATTGTGTGATCGTGACGCTCCTTTAATTGCTCTTGGAATTTGTGATGCTCAAATTATTTTTTACCCTCCCCCTTCCAAAACAAACAGAAATTTAAAGATGGATAACTTGGGGGTTTCTAAACTTTCTTTCTTAAAGGTTGGTTTTTATTGTAACATGTGGTGTTTTTCCCTATTCATTTATTTTCATAGTTCTGTATTTTATTAGTAACTCACAAATTCTGTGGAAATAATGCAGTACTCAAAAGTTTGAACTAAGGATGTTTAGAAGTGCACTTTGAAAGTGCAAATAGAAATATTGCCCCTTTTGCTTTTAGGTCAAGAGTCCCTTCTTGGAAAATTTCAAAACCAACCCAAATATTCCGTGCAAAAAGACCGGAAATTTAATCTTTTTAAATATTAACCCTTTGGTGACATCCGACTATCTTTTCTTTCTTATCTTATCTGAGCTGATGAATTAGAGCAGATCAAATTGCCCATCATCTGTCTCCGAACAATTGGTATATTTAGATAATTGAACAGCTTCCTTTCTCACATTAAAATCTGGTAACTGATAAAATGAGCGAATTGCCCATACTGGCAAGTCTAAAACCACACAGAAACTTTGTGAGTTTTCTTTTTTTTTTCTCTTCCAATTTATTCTGTGCTTAAACTTCATGTTCACAGATCTCAAATAGTCTCTAACCTGGGTATATACATATATATACACGTCAAATTTCATTTTCTGCCTTAGGAAACAAATAGAATTCCTAAAGAAAATTTTATTGTTTTAATAACAAACGAAAGAGATAACATCTTCACTATTATGTTAAATAATATCAAAGTATTATATATATATTTAAAAACTCTCCAGTAGCTATTAACACGTTTTTAGGTTTTGTAAGTTACAGAAATTCTGGAGCTGAGAAGTTATATTACAGTTTAGTCGAGATTTAAGTATGCAGTCACAATTTTTACCTGTCCACTTAGTGTCCAGCACTTTTTCTTATTGTAAAATCATGAAATAGTATAATCTTAAGAGGTACAACTGAGCTGTTAGCGGGGTTTTAATACTCTGCAGGAGAGAGTGGGAGGAAATAGGGGAAGTGGAGAACTGGAGGAAGGGGGAGGGATTTTCCAAATTGTTTGGTCACAGGCAAGGTAAAGTCCTCATCCTATGAAATGGAAGATCTCACATAGAGTAGGCGGAGGGAGGAAAAACTTTTGAATCTACCTTCTAACCTCTGACAAATGAGCCGTTTTCATTGTTTAGTTGATTAGTGTGTGAGCTCAAGATTCTGCAGAGGCAGAGCTCACTTCGCACCTCTAGGACTATCTGTCCTCCTGTGGAGATAGCGTTTTGCTCAATTGCCTACAGACCTTCCTGTACCCAATTCACCATACACATTTCTAAAAGGAGCCCATCGCTTGTACCTTTCCCTTCCTCCCTCCCTCCCTCCTTCTCTCTCTCTCTCTCTCTCTCCGTCTCTCTCTCTCTCTCTCTCTCTCTCAGTTGTGTGTGTGTGCGAGCGCTCTTGCGTCTGCGTGTGTCCCTTTGAACTCCTGTCCTTTTAAAAGTAGAACAGGGAGACTAGGTTTCTTAATGCCTTTCTCCCCTTGGTGGAGTGACGTTCCGCCCCCCCCCCCCATGTATCTATGTATGTATCTTTTCCTCCAGCCCATTCTCTGTTGGTAGGAATGCCCCCACTTCTGTTACTACCGATACATGGAGAGGGGGCCAGGGTAATGCCCCCTAGGTGGAACCTACAAGGATTGTACCTTGTGAGGAAGGTCAGCAGCGAGAAAGACCTTGGAAGTGGGTCTTTTCATTTTTCTGGCTGGTCGTGGTTCTCAAGCAAACTGAAATAGAAGTAGATGCTTCAAGAACTTGAAAAAGATTGAGGGAGCACGGGCAGATTTCAAAGATTAATAAAAGAAAGAAGGAAGAGGAAAACTTCTGTTAACAGTGTTGCCGGAGGAAAAATCCTTCGGAGAAAAACTGCGACGTGCTTATTGTGCAGAGGGGGATCTGGAAACCCTCAGAGGTTTCATTTTGCTACTCTGCTTGTGCATTTGTGTGTATTTACAAAGCGAGTGCACTGACAGCCTCATCCCCTAACCTCTTTTTCTCTTGGAAGGACTCTTTGTAGCCGTTTTAGAGACATTTGTAGCAGCAGAAATTGGGGGATAGGAAGGCGAAGTGTGGGGCCAGTGGCTAGTAGAGTTGCCTGGGACTCCTTTCTGCCAAGAGCTCTAAGAGTTACAGAGGCCCGGGTTTCAAACACATCAAACAATTTTGCGGCTGTTGTGAACTCGTAGGTACGGACAGAGACGTGGAGGTTCATAGGAAAGGAAAGGGGGGTACAAGAGGGTGAGAAGGAGAAGAGAGAAACCTAATCATTTCTATCCTCCCATTCTCCGCTGGTCGGCGGATGCTGATTTCAGTGTCCCAGGGCATTGTGGCTGGGGTCATCTGCAGTTTGGGGCCGGGGCCATGCCCCCTGGAAGTGACCCGCTCTGTGTTTCTCTCCTCGCCCCCGCCGGCCCCCCGCGCAGGTTGTATGGGATCAAATGCGCCAAGTGCAGCATCGGCTTCAGCAAGAACGACTTCGTGATGCGCGCCCGCTCCAAGGTGTACCACATCGAGTGTTTCCGCTGCGTGGCTTGCAGCCGTCAGCTCATCCCCGGCGACGAGTTCGCGCTTCGGGAGGACGGGCTCTTCTGCCGTGCGGACCACGACGTGGTGGAGAGGGCCAGCCTGGGCGCCGGCGATCCGCTCAGCCCCCTGCACCCGGCGCGGCCGCTGCAAATGGCAGGTACTCCGTGCCGGGCGGGAGGCCAGCTGGGGGAGGCCGGTGCTGGGCTCGGCCAGCGCCGCCCCGGCCGGCGACGGCTCCCGACCTCAGCAACCCCGGCAGCCACAGGGCAGTGGCGGTGCTGCGCGGCAGGCAGGTTAAGGAAGCGTTCTGGGAGCAGTGTGCATTGCACTTCGCTCTTGTGCACAAGGTTCGGTGCCTTCACTGTCTCCCCAGACTCACCCCTGCCCCCCTGCCAGCACACCTACGTAGCTGTGTGTCTATATAAGGGTACACATACGTGTACCCCACTTGCGCATACGTGTACACACACGTCCAAACAGGGCTTCCAGTTCACCTTGGCCTCCAAACCGTGGCTTAACGAAAATGGGCTTCAGCTCCCCGCCAGGTATTCTCCCTGCCGGAGCCTAATTAAAGGGGTGGAGCTCTGGGCCCTAAGCTTCCTCCTTTAACCCAATGAAGGGAAGTCGAGGTGGCCTTGAGTCAGCCTCTCAGATACTTTTCCCTTGCAGCTGGCCCACACTCTGAAACATTTTTTAAACTTATTTTTATACTTTTGTGAAAGAATGGAGGGGGAAAGATAACAGGCTTAATAACTGCAAGCCATTGCAAGGAGCTGTGATTTAAAACTGTCAACAAGCTAATCTGCAGTAATTGACTTTTAAAGGGAGCCTGCCACTTTAAACCATTCATTCTCTGTGATTTGGTGAGAATTTCATCTTCAGGCCTGTTGCTGTAACACTAAATTGACCCAGTAGGTTTTGACCTGACCCCGGGGGTCCTGGAAAGTGCAGGATTTGTGCCAAACATTTCAGAGAGCCCTTCCCCAAGAAGGAAAGTTGAAATAGAGCAAGGTTGGCCAGGAGGACTCCAACCCTAAGAAGGCAGTGTTTCCCAGCCTTTCTTCACCTCATGAATAGATCTACCTGGTGCATTTTTAAAGTATCAGTTCTCACTAACGACTGATGTTGAGGAAACCCGGGTCTTCCCACGCTGCTTTTTCGGAGGCTCTAAGACTTCTGTTCTGGGGAATATGTGCCTAGCTTGCACACAGGCAGAGCCGGAGTGGAGATTTCTGTCCTGTGCAACCTGTGCTCTGCTTGTGGGGAAACAGAAGAAGTGGAAATATAGGGAGGAAGTCAGCAGGCAGAATACTTCCCAGCTGTCATTTATCTAGAGCGTAGACAGCTCTACAGTTTCGGTTTTCCTTTGCACGGAGTCAGCCCATCTCAGGAACAGGCCAGGTAGATTTAGTAGTAAGAAAGATCAAGGACTGGAGTGATGGCGGAAATACTGAATTTCTTTAGCCCCTTGACAGGATTGCCCTCTCTGGACTGAAGGTCAAGGCTTTCTGGCAGAATTCTCTTCGGCCTTTCATTAGAGACCTCTTGGCTGGTGGTGTGTCTCTGGCTGATGCTGGGGTGTAACGTGGTGTTCCCTTTCCTAGAGCCTTCAGTGGCCTTTGCCCACGAATCTAGAGGTGGGGCTTCTCTTGAACCTGGGCCCAGTTCGGGTGTGAGGAAAGGCAAGAAAGAAAGAGAAACAATGCTGGAACGTGCTACCCCTGAGATGTGCACCCCATTCCTAAGGCTGTGTTGGCAAGACCAAGGGCGGAGGCTGTGTTCTGGGCCTGAATTACTCGGCATTGACCTCAGACTAGAAAGCCAGATTTTATTCTCCCTTTTGCTTCCGTGGTCTCTACCTTGGCCTCCCCCTCTTTGGCTTTGTCCAGGGAGGCTGCAAAGCATTGTCCTGGTGTTGCACGGGGGGAGGGCGAGCAGCAGGCACTCACCTCACCGTGCCCCTTGCCTCGCAGCGGAGCCCATCTCTGCCCGGCAGCCGGCCCTGCGGCCCCACGTCCACAAGCAGCCCGAGAAGACCACCCGCGTTCGGACTGTGCTGAACGAGAAGCAGCTGCACACCTTGCGGACCTGCTACGCCGCCAACCCCCGGCCAGACGCACTCATGAAGGAGCAACTAGTGGAGATGACAGGCCTCAGCCCCCGCGTGATCCGGGTCTGGTTTCAAAACAAGAGGTGCAAGGACAAGAAGCGGAGCATCATGATGAAGCAGCTCCAGCAGCAGCAGCCCAACGACAAAACCGTGAGTGGCCCTTGAGCCGATAGGGGACTTGCTGGAGGGGAGGGGAGCAGAGTAAGAATGTGAAGTGCTTGGCAGCTGCCCAGGTTGGCCTTCTAGTGGGTTCCATCCCGCTTGGAGTGGGAGGAGCCCACAGCCCCTTACCTCCACTGGCCCCAGGCCACCTGCCCAGTGCTTCTCATCCACCCCTGGCCCTCGGGATGGGCTTGTGCCCTCCAACCATGCCCCTAGGCAGGCGGAAGGATGCGGTCACCCCTTCATAGGTAGGAGGCAGCAAGGCCTGGCTCCATTTTACCAACTTTCAGGTTGTCAGTTCCTCAGGCACCAGACAGAGGGGGACAGTTCCTTGGTTCCCTGTCTAATTCAGAGGTTAGGTGGATGGGTCACCCAGGCAGCCCTCTGGGCATGCCCTCAATGCCTTCAGGTCAGCAAGGTCCCCCAAGGTGACCTGTGAAAACAGGACACCCTCTGCTCTAGGCCGAGCCCAGGCTTCCAGAGATATTATTATCTACTCTCCTCCCAGGCCCATGCCAGCACCCACTCGGCAGGCCTCCTGATTGAGTTAAACTAAAGAGCTTCTTTTTTTCTTTTTTCTTTTTTTACCCTTCAGCCCTATTTTTAAATGCCATAAAACCCCTGCTGTCATTAAACTTGGCAGGCCAGCCAAGCCTGGGCGGGGGCACTTTCCACGTTGGTGAGTGCGGAATAGCACAATAGCCACCAGACCTAAACCCTTGGGGGTCGGGGTTGGCGCTGTGAAGAGAACGGCCAGTAGAAAATGTAACCGAAAATCTAACCGAAACTGCCCAGAAAACCAGCATGTCTGGAGGCTGCCGGGAGGCCTCTGTTGCCTCAGCTTTCTGCTTTCATGATGCTATGGCCTGTGAAGGCAGATGCGGGGGATTGGGATATGCCCTGAATTTAAAGGGAAAGGAGAAAGTCAGACTAGAACTCAGTTTAATAAGGTCCAAGCCGACTGCCTAGTCCCGCCCACAGAAGCAGAAAAACAAAATGCAATAAAACAAAACTGAACTCTGGCTAATATCCATACATGCAGCAGATTAACTGAGTCAATAATAGCTACTATATAGATAAGATAATACCAGGGTTTATTTGCTTAGCCTGTGCAGACAATGGAGGGAGGGATTTTGGTCATTAACTTGTTGGGGTTGGGGGGGGCCTATTCACAGAATATCCAGGGGATGACAGGAACTCCCATGGTGGCTGCCAGTCCAGAGAGACATGATGGTGGCTTACAGGCAAACCCAGTGGAGGTGCAAAGTTACCAGCCGCCTTGGAAAGTACTGAGTGACTTCGCCTTGCAGAGTGACATAGATCAGCCTGCTTTTCAGCAACTGGTAAGTCTCAGCTCTTGAGTCCGGAGGCTGAATCTCCAACAAAAAGACACTCTGGCTTAACTGTCACACCAGGAAGGATTCAGGGGGAGGGTGCCTCCCTGGCCCCAGGGTTGGAGAGAGAGAGAAAGGAGGCTTGGTGAAGAGGAGCTAAGCACTCAAGGAAAACAAACCTCTTGTGAGTCTTTTCTGTGACTTCATAACTTGACCATATAGGTTGAATTTCCTATCAGCCGGGACTTCTTGAGGGATAACTTCAAGGTATCAAACAAACTAGCCATGTGTGGGAAGGCATGCAGGGTTGCAAAATCACACATCTCAGACTTTTAGAGCTGGAAGAGACTTGAGAGATCACCTTGACATTTTGATCAGCAAGTAGTAAATTCTCTCCTCAGCTCCTAGAGAATGGTATATTTAAAGACAAAATGTAGCTGTTTGTAATAATAACCGATGTAAGCCCTAATCAATGTGTTTATCAATGGGCAGCAGGCACTTGGCTGGGTAGTTTTCAAATATATCAGTAAAGAGTTGTTATTTAAGGATATGATTGATGCTTTGTTACTCATATTCCTTTCTAGGACCATCTTAATCTAAAATGTAGGACTGCTTTAGCGTTTTAAGTGTATGAGTTCAGACATTTTACACAATCACATACTCTGGGGGATGTAGAGCAAAAGAAGAAGGAATTCTACCAGTCAGAGAGACAGCACATGAAAACCTGTTTTCGCATTAATACATTTTACACATCCAGAGAAGAGAAAATGAACTCCCCTTATGCCTACAAAAGGCTGGAGGAGCAAGATAAATAAGATTATTAAATACATATACTTTGTGATATGGTATATACATACATAATTTTCTTATTCTATTAAGAGTCGACAGTCCTATAGAATCTTGTTTTATAAAACAAGATCAGTTCTAAAAACTTTGTTCCTTTCTTTGAAAATAAAACGAGTCGAGGTTAGCTTTTCACCCTCACATTTACCTGGAGAACATTTTCCTTCTCTGTGGCAACAGTTAGGTCATAGGCCAGAGGCAGTGGTTACTAGGACTTGGCCCAGCTTTACATTTGTAAGTGGCCCAGTCTAGAGGCTAGATAAATTGGAGAAGCCCCTTAACCTCACCGTGGGAAAGTTCAATAGGTTAGAAAGGAAGGTAGACTCTGGAATTAGGAAAAAGAACTTATTTTAAAGTGAGGTTAATCTTATGTGTTATTTAAGCAAAACCTGGATCATAGAAGGCAGGTAAGCGGGCGTTCAGGGCAGCCAAGTGTTTGTACCTTCTAAAACTTTCGTGTCAGATGAGAACAGTGGGAGGGAAGCCAAGGCAGGAGGGAGGGGGTTGGGGACTGAGTGGAGAAGGAGGTTTCCAACAGCAACACAATACTTTCGGTTTAAAAGAAGGAGCCAGATATTTATAATGCGATGACGTTATAATATATGGGGCTCCTCTCGGAAGGAAGAGCCTGATTTAAAGAGAGAGAGAAAGAGAAAGACAGAGAAAGGCCAAAAGGCATCAGGACCAACAACAAGGAAGAAAGCCCACGCTGTGAACCCTCTGAGGAGTTAATCATTGTTCTGTGGAGCCTCCTCTGAATCTCCTGTCACACGATCTGAGCGATCTGAGCGTGTGTTATGGATTTTCCAACTCAAGAAGAGAGGCTTTGATGCCTGGAGACGGAGAAGTCGCCTGCTCCCAGGGCAACATGTAGCCAGCAGGATAATTTTATTTCGAGCATGCATGGTAGAGTTGCGATGCCATTTTACAGTGGGAAACACATTTGTTCTTAAATAATTTAATGCAACATAATGTTGGGAATTCAGTTTCAGTTAAAACAGAGATCTCTTGAAAGATGGGAAAGCCAGAGGATTTCTCCTCAAGTTCTTTTCTTTGAGGGCTTTCTTTATGACTGTTGAAATTCAGTTATCTGTGTGGATATCTTTATCTACGTCTCTATACACACAACCACGTTTTCATGCATAGACATATAGGACAAGCTTATATCCTTTTAGGAATACAATCGCAGCCTCCTTTATTTATTTCTCAACCTTCTGTGCAGGTGAATTTTTCAGAAGGAGGACCGGGCTCTAATTCCACTGGCAGTGAAGTGGCGTCGATGTCCTCCCAGCTCCCAGATACACCTAACAGCATGGTAGCCAGTCCTATTGAGGCATGAGGAACATTCATTCAGATGTATTTTTTTTCCCTGTTGGAGAAAGTGGGAAAGTATAATGTTGAACTCCGAAACAAAAGTATTTAACGACCCAGTCAATGAAAACTGAATCGAGAAATGAATGCTCCATGAAATGCACGAAGTCTGTTTTAATGACAAGGTGATATGGTAGCAACACTGTGAAGACAATCATGGGATTTTACTAGAATTAAACAACAAACAAAACCCAAACCCAACATACGCTATCCAATGATCTTAGGAGTACTGAAAAAAAGACGTTTTTAAAACGTAGAGGATTTATATTCAAGGATCTCAAAAAAAGCATTTTCATTTCACTGCACATCTAGAGAAAAGCAGAAATAGAGATTTTCTAGTCCATCCTATTCTGAATGGTGCTGTTTCTATATTGGTCATTGCCTTGCCAAACAGGAGCTCCAGCAAATGAGCAGGAAGAGAAAATTGGCCTCCTTGGCTGAAAGAGTCCTTTCAGGAAGGTGGAGCTGCGTTGGTTTGCGATGTTTTTAGTTGACTTTAACAAGGGGTTAATTGAAATCCTGGGTCTCTTAGCATGTCCTGTAGCTGGCTTCTTTTTTAACTTTTGCCCCTTCCCCCCCCCCCTCCTCCTCCTCCTCCTTCTTCTTTTTTTTTGAGATCCATCCTCTATCAAGAAGTCTGAAGCGACTTTAAAGGTTTTTGAATTCAAATTTAAAAACCAACTTATAAAGCATTGCAACAAGGTTACCTCTATTTTGCCACAAGCGTCTCGGGATTGTGTTTGACTTGTGTCTGTCCAAGAACTTTTCCCCCAAAGATGTGTATAGTTATTGGTTAAAATGACTGTTTTCTCTCTCTCTCTGGAAATAAAGAGGAAAAAAAAGGAAACTTTTTTTTGTTTGCTCTTGCATTGCAAAAATTATAAAGTAATTTATTATTTATTGTCGAAAGACTTGCCACTTTTCATGTCATTTGACATTTTTTGTTTGCTGAAGTAAAAAAAAAGATAAAGGTTATACCGTGGTCTTTGAATTATATGTCTAATTCTATGTGTTTTGTCTTTTTTCTTAAATATTATGTGAAATCAAAGCGCCATATGTAGAATTATATCTTCAGGACTATTTCACTAATAAACGTTTGGCATAGATAAATAAATAAATGCAATGATCCAGGGTCCCTCTTTTATATGTTTACAAGTAAGCCATTAAAATGTCTGAAATTAAGGACTGCATGTGAACGGGGTAGACTGACATACCATAGGTGTGATGTTTTATTGCAAATAGTTAAGGTCGAACTTGCCAGTTTGCATTTTACTAGTTGAATCAAAATTGGTTGGAAGCCTTTAGTTCTCAGCTCTGATCCTGTTACTGCTTTTCTGAAAATGAGATGATGCCCTCAGACCCACTCCCCACCCCTCCTTACCCGTTTTTACCCGACCCACCCCACCCCACCCCACCCCACCCCCAAAAGAAAGTAAGTCCTGCTTAAAATGGGTTTTGATTCCGAGTCTCTATATTATTTTCCTGGAGTAAGTTCTTTATACCAAAGTCTCCTGCTTAGGACTGTTGAAATGACCCATATTTCAAGTAGAAGCGCTGGCTAAAAGAGCGCCTCTCTGCCTAGTCAGTGAGATATGACCATTTTTTACCGGTGGCGGCTGTCAGCCGATTGAGAAATGCGGCTTTCTTTGCGCTGGAAGAGCAGGCGGAGAGGGGAGAGAGTTTTCTCAGCAATTCCCAGACCGGTCAGCGTGGGTCTTTTCCTGTCTCTCCCCCAGCCCCAACGTGTTTCCTACCCCGCCCCTTCCCGCGTCCTCCCCCACCTCCAGTGCCCCAACCCGCGGAGGGCGGTCCAGCCCAGTCGAGGGGGGGGGGCGGTAACCGCGGCAGCTTGGTTGGGGAGCCTCCTTGTGCGGGATGGGGCCTGGGCGCGGGCTGTGCAGGCCCCCGGGGTGCTCGGAGCCCCGAGCTCGAGCGCTCCAACGCTCCCCGCTTCCCCGGCACGTAGCCGGGGTTCCCGAGTGGGAGCCAGACCCCAGGGATGGATACAGGGCCCTGCCCAAAATCAGGCTTCTTGGTGCTTCTTCGATGGCGGGTATAGAGTTAGGATCTGGGGCTGCACCCTGTCCCTCTTTCCTTCCTCCCCCCAGGATGATACTTTGACTCTTCAGAAAATGGATGCGTTTGTATGCGCGAGTGCCATGGCGTTTTAAATATCTGACAATTCTTAATAAATACGAGAGCTAACGTACCCTGATCCTGTGTCTTGTGGCGCGTGCCCCTTGGGACCCCCGGACCGGGAGCAGCTCGGAGGCCCCGCTGGAGGCCGGGTGAGCCCCGCGGCTCCCGGGCTCTCAAGTCGCTTTCACCCTCTCCAAACCTGCCGCAAGTCGGGGGAAACGAGCCTCAATTAGGCTTTTGTTTGGCATCGTTCTACATAACGGGTTAATTACAGTCTCTAACGTGGGGGCAGAGAGAAAACAAACTTTGCATTGAAAATGTTACAGTGCATTAGACATGCCCGTTGATTACTTTGATTGTTGTGTCTAATTCTTCACAGAGGGGTAATAATTTGGACGGCGGTAATAATGGCTTGTGGTCTTCTACGGAGAAAAACAGGAGTTACGTCTTATCTCACATAGATCTTCTCCTGGAAAGATCTGCCTGGCGCTCTCTTCCCCCGCGCCCCCTCATCTCTCTCTCATCTCTGGCATGGACTTTTACCTTCCAGCTCATTATTTCTATTTGCCTGCCTTTTCAATTTTCCTTTTTCCTCCCCATCGTATTTGAGATCGCTAAATAATAAATGTAAAGATAGCAAGTCCAACCTGAATATTGGTGTCTGCCAAGTTACTCATCTCCCAACCCCTGCTTTGGAGACCATTAGATTCCTTTTTCCAGCCGGAGCCTCTGGTGGACTCTGTAGAGGTTAGATGGAGTGGGTGGGGGGAACAATTTTATTTAGGGTTTAAATGCAATGGAAGGATTTAAATGAGGCACACATCTTTGTGATGCTTTCTCATCCTGCCATTTGTTCCCAAGATTGATTGGGGGTGGGGAGGTGATGAAGGAGATTGTGTGTGTGTGTGTGTGTGTGTGTGTGTGTGTGTGTGACAATTCTGAGTCCACAGCTTGAATTTAAGTATAGTAATTTGGGAGGGAAGTGATGAACAATTTGGATTCACTTGCTAGATTCAAGATATTTGTTGCCTGATGGCTGAGAACGGATTGATGGGTCGATAGCATTCTAGTTCTTGTATTATTCATATGAAAGGTGTGTTCCCCTTAGACTCCTTAGCATGTGCTCTAAAATGTGTAGCTGAAATGTCTCCTTGTTTGCAAACCACCTCTTTCACATACTCTCTTCTTCCCTGTACACTCTGGAGACCTAGCTTTGAGCTGTGTTCTAATGAAATTCCTCCCGTTTGCTATTATCTTTGATCCTCCCTCCCCTTATGACACGGAATTCTTCCTTCTGGATATTATGACTCATTTCCTCCCGCTTCTGCAAGCTAAAACTTAATGCAACTAAAAACATCCAGGATGCCCTCCTTTAAATCAGGCAATCCACATCAACATCTATATTCAGAGAGGATTCCCTACCCCCATTGTTTCAGAGCAGTAACATCTTCTATTTGAGTTTACTGTCTCTTTCCTTTTCATTAAATGGACCTGGTTTTCCTTACTATTCAAAAAGATCCTTTCTAAGTTAAAACCATAGTCGAAGAGACTTTTTTTTTCTTTGTTGAAATAACATTTCTGGTAATTTGACATTCTTCGTGGGTGTGTGTACCCACTTCCCAATTCACGAGGTTTTTTGGAACACAAGATTAAACATATGACTTTGTGATGCTCTACTGCTGCTCACCCTAATCAGCTTGTTAGACTCCTTGCATTGACCTCTTTTTTTGGTCTATCTTATTCTGTTGACTACTAGCCAAAAGACAATGTGCTTTTAAGGGACCTAGAAGTACTTGGCATTTCCCTAGCACCTGGAATTTTTAAGCCGTAAGATCGTTTTCATTGAAATATCTCATGTAAGCCTCATGTGGATTTACTTGCTCTTTTCTATTTTCTTAAGAAAATAAGAAAAAAAAAAAAACAGGTAAAATCTTGTCCAAACCATGAGAAGAGCTAAGTGTGGATGGAACTCAACCAATCTGGGTTTTTACTCCCACCCCTACTGCAAGTACCCTAAGCAGAAAGTACTTTTCTTATTTGTAAAGTTTAGTCCATTTTTGGAAGGGAAATTTATAATCCAAATTATGCTTGATTTCTTTTCATTAAGGGCTATTTACTTCCTTTCTGCTAATCAACAATTAAACATTAGTCACAACAAGACAAGTCACATTTTCTTTGGAGGTTCAGGGAGAAAAGGGGAAAGGATTGTCTCTGTGTATCTTTATGTAAAAAATGTTACTTTCAAAAATGTCTCCAAATCTTGAATGCTTGCTACTTAAAATAAAAATAATTAACGTGTGCAGTGTAGGTCAATGTTTTTAAACTAAAATGCAAGTGGTTAATTCCGGGCGCTGGCAGCCCATGCTGTTTACTGATCTTTTCTGATTGTTGTTTTCTTGATAACTGAGCAAGCCACTGAATGGCTGTTTGAGCCCAGGCGCCACAAACATAAACTTCACAGCTTACAATGTCCCAAGTCGTGATGGAGGATCTCTCCACACCTCCCGGAGACTTCTGAAGTGTAGACAGAGAAGTTGGTTCACAGGGAGCTAAGGAGGGGGAGGGGAGGGAGGGAACACTGCGAGTGTTTGCTGTGAGCATTGTTACTATCACATCCTTTAATTTTTGTGGCGCTTAAGCTGTTAGCCCTGAGAAGCCAGTGTCTGTGCCTTGGAGAAGTCAGTCTCTCCTCAGAGCCGCACTTAAGCCTACTTGACTCTTTTTATTTTTAAAATTTTATTTTTCAAATGTTTCTGGTTAATTATCTTTTGGAAAAGCGCTCGGCAATAATAACCAAAGCGATATAAAAAGAACCCCTACCCCTACCCCAAAAGGGACGCCTAAATTTGGAGAAAAAAATGTGGGATTGCTTTCGGCCAGGTAGGGGAAAGCCACTTTACGACAGTCCTGTGGGAGATTCCACTCTGTCCTCTCCTTGCCTGGGATCCCCTTTCCATTCCATTGATTGAAAGTTCGCGTTTATTTCAGGGTGGTGTTATTTGTGGATTCGATTGAGGTGGGTACTTGTTTTCGCCGGTCTTCCTAGTGGTGTTTCTCTCTGGTGCGTTTCCCGTGGAGTGGCTGGGCGCTAAGCAGCGGGGACCCGACACTGGTCTAACCAGCCCCACGACTCCTGCAGGCACGTCAGCCCTTGATCCCTTAAAGTAGGGACAATCGTGGCCCCGGAGAGGAAAAAAGGGTGTTGCTGGGCCCTTCTCTTTCAGGACTTGATCAGGTTGGCAGATCTGGAGGGCTAATCCAAACAAGGCGCTTGACTTGTGAGGTCGCGAGTCTAGACAGAGCTGGTGGCTCGGCGGCTCCTTATCTTTCCCTGGAATCAGCCGAAGAGGCGCTCCCCCGGCGCACCGCGCTGCGCTCACCCCAGCCGGAGCCACTGCTCGGCCCAGACGGCACAACAAACACGGCACCTGAGGCTTTACAGCTCGCTTTATTGTTTAATGGGAATACTGCAAAACAGTCATTTGTTTTCCGGGACCCTCGCCCGGCCGCTTCGCGTTCTGGCCACCGACTCCGGGTGGGGGTGTCGCCAGCGCCAGGCTGTCCGCTCCGGCCCGGCTCGCCCGAGCGCGTCCGGCATCTCCGTCCGGCTTCCTCCCCTTCTATCCAGCTCCCCTCTCCGCAGCGGGGGCCTACGGGAGACCCTCCCCGAGCCCCTTTCTTTATTCCGAACCCGTGGAAGCGAGGTGGGCGGAGGCACTATGGGAGGAAGCTCGGGACGAGGTGTCTTGGACTAATCCGGTATCTTTTCTTGATGCCTGGAAATGACAGTTCTGCGCTATAGCCATTTATGGTTTGCGGGGTCAGTGAGCTCGGACTCCAGGGCGATCAATAAAAACATTTAGTTCAGTAATAAGCTGCCTCCTCCACCCCCCCCCCCAACTCAGTGTACCGAGAAAGATGCGTCACCATCTTGGACAGGGTGTCCCTGAGCCGCGGAGCGCCCTTTCTTTCCCCAGGAGCACAAAGAAGTGACGTGATTTTCCAGTGTTTTCTTGACCACTTCACTGGGCAAACCATGAAAGTCTTCCTTGATCTTCAGCTGGCTTCCGCCCACAAAGAATTGGGCACTGCCATCCACTTGGGAGCAGGGGGACCTTTGGGACAGAGCTTTCTTGCAAATGCCAACTTTGGAAGGACAGATAGCCAAACTTGGGGATTTATAATCAAGGATTTGTGGCTAGCCATTTTAGATTAATTGAAGTTAAATTAATTCTAATTTTGATCCTTCCCTATGGGATATTTCTCTTGTTTCAAAAAGGAGGCAGGGTTTCTAGTTGTGTCTTGTTATTTACTATTCCTGTAGTTTGCAAATAACATTCTGTGTATGTGTATGTAATTGATGTGGAATAGATAATACTGCCTCTGTTTGAAAACTAACCATAAATGTGGATGAGAGTCATTTGGTTGTGTGCTTAATGTGGTAGTAATACAAGCACCATCATCTCCCAGCTTTGGAGGCACCACAAATCCATACACGCTTTTCCTTGCCTGGTCTCAGTCTCACAACTGTGTGTTAGACGAAAAAGACAAAACTCAAGTTTCACAAAATCAAGGAATTTCATGAGGGAGACTAAAACAAAACAAAACAAAACAAAACTTCTTTCTCCAGAAAATAATTCTTAACTGTACTCAGGCACTGACTTGTCTTGTTCTCATGGGTAAGAGGTGCTGTTTATTTTGACCTGTCACAAATACAATGTGTTGTTTGAAACTTGTTAAACTTAGCAGGTATATGGAGATAATACTAGACAGGCCACTGAATATGATAAAGGAAAATAGGGTGGGAATGAACTTTAAAGGGCTGCGAAAGATTTTCCTTTTTCCTACTCATTTTTTAATTGATATTTCTTCAAAACGGTGTGTCTATTTCTCATGGTTACACAGTATCTATCAGTACACTAGTGTTCAGTGTACAGTAAAGGTATAATTGGCAAAGTGTTCTTATTCAGGTTCTATCCTGCATTCATTTTGATAACTTGAATTACCTATATATTCTAAAGAAGTCTTCCTTTCCTTCATTAAAAAAAAATACCCACACCTAGGTAAAAACACTTTTTGTCTTAAAATTTCAATAATTACTTTTCAGAACAACTATTAATTTTTTTTGTTATGTACAGAAGGTTAACTTTAAAAATAGCTTTAGCAAAAGAAAGAAGTGTATTTGGTTTTGGAAGGGGACTAGCAGGAAACAACAAGGAAAATGAGATAGATTTGTGAATAAAGCATATATACTTTGAAACAGTGTATTTAAGGCAATAAAGGGAAAATATTTATGGACCAAATAGTGAAATATCTCATTTTAAGCTCACAAAATATGCCTTATAGTTATTTAAAGTTTTTTATCAGTAGTCAGAAATTTTTGTTGTGGGGTATCAGTTCTCAAAAAGAAATACATGAAAATAACATAGACTGTCAATCAAAATAACATTTAGGATTTTATTCATAAAACAAGATGGGTGACTTTATTTGTAAAATACAGTAATTTGCTTTTAATAACAATGAATGCCGATGTCTAAAATGATTAAATGTGGAAAAATAGATTATCATTTTCTGGAGAATGAAAATGCTTAGTCAATTCTGAAATCATTCACTTTTTGGAGTAATACATGGGAATATTTTTAGAGCTCACTACTTAGAATTCTGTATTTATATCAAAGCACATTTCATATTTTTAAAACTATGATGTATCCTTGAAATCTTTACAACTTCAGAGACACTAGTCACTCTTGCATTTTATGCATGGCCAAATTTCTACCTATTTATGAGAAGTTAAACACTGGGATGAAGGATAGTATATCACCAATAAAACCTCACCTTTAGTTCTATTATCCCATCAATGGATTCATAGGTCTCATTAACAGTAATGGAAAATGTCCTTATGTGTCATGTGCAAAACAGGGCTTGGTGATTTTTCATGCAGCAATGTCTTTATAGCAAATATGCTATCCTGAAGATGACCTAAAAAGTAGTTTTGATCACATCTAAGCCCAGATAATTTTAGCCTTGCAGGTGAAATGAGCATATGAAATGTTAGGATTAGAATTGACTTTAAAAACAAATATATGATTTTTTTAAAGGACTGAAAATATTCCTTCCCCCTTACATTTTAGAATTTTCAGAATAACTCTTAGTTAACTGATAGTTCAGGAAGATTCCTGCCAGGCAAATCCAATAGTTTCTGCACCCCTGAGAGACCTAGGACCAAAGCTGGTTATATACTGCTTACTCAACATATACGAAGTTGTCTTCATTGAAGTATTTACTGGAATTGAGTGATGCTTTGTTTATTTGTTTTCATTTTGTAGTGGTGACTGACTCTATGAAGTCATTCTTGTGAATAAATGTATGCATTTGTAATGTGTATTACGGCAGCCTTTGGCCATGGTGTAGAGTTTTCTCTAGGGCAAAGCTAAGTGGCCAGCATTAGAATAGAATCTGTAACACTACAGAATTGAGTGATGGTCCAACAGTTATAAATGATGAATGTTATTTATCATGAACATTGGTTTGGGTATTCAAGTTGAAATCTTCCAGAATCAATATACAGACTAAGAATATTTCAAATCTTCTTTATAAGGAATATCAAGAAAGGAGGCAGTTTCTCCTAGAGCAAAAGATGCAACGTGGTTGTTTCTGCCATGACATGACACTTTTCTGTCTGTAAAGCACTTTACGGTCGTTGGTTATGCATGAGAGTCCACAGAGCCCGTTTTCCTAATGACCTCTGTACCTGTTTCTCAGCACAATTCTCAATTCCCTCTTCTTTCCTTCATGTGTTTAAGAGCAGAACATCAAAGAAGCAATACTCTGTCCTTGATGACTTCAATCAGGACCACATTAGATCCGAGAATGGAAACTATTTGATAGACATTTTCAGTGATGCCACTCTCCTGGCTTCCAGGAATTAAGGGGAGATGCTCAATGTTGACTTGGGTGGAAACAGTAAGTTAGCAAAACTGTACTTTATCTCCTTAAAGCAGTGACTCTCAAACTTTTTGATTTCATGACTCCTCTTCAAAATTACTGAGGATCTCCAAAAACTTTTGTTTACTGAGCTATATCTATTAATATTTACTGTCTAAGTTAGAATGGGGATTTTGAAATATTTAATTTCATTTAAAATAATGTGACCTCAAATAACTTTTTAATGAAAAATAAGTTACCACAAATAATTTTTAAATGAAAAATAGATCACAAAACAAGAAATGTAGTAAAAAGAGTGGCATAGTTTTCTAATTTTGCAAATCTTTTAAGTATCTGGCTTAATAGAACTTAATTCTCGTATTTGCTTTGGCATTCACTCTGTGGCAATGTCACACATCACACATCTGGAAAACTCTATGTTCGCTTGTGAGTAAATGAATGTAAAAAGGTAAATAATGTCCTAGCATTATTATGAGAAGAGTTTTGACCTCATAGATCTCTGAAACATTTTCAGGGACACCCCTTCAGAGGTCCCTAGAGCATGTAGTGAGTACTTCTGCCTTAAAAATGAGCTTTTTCAGAAGGTTTATAGGGAAACTATTGTTTGAGGGAATTCAATTATTTATATTAATGCTCTAGTGATACAGATTTGCTTTTAACCCAAGTCCAGGTCACAGTTTTATTTTGTGACTTTCAAGGTCCATCATCAAATACTGATCTGAAAGTCATTTATACCCAGGGTCTTGAAAAAAAAAAAACTTGTGATGTTATATAACTGAAAATTTAAGTCCCCTTTCTAAAAAAAAAATAACCTAGGAAAGACAGAACTATGAATGTGGTCTAGTGTATGTAGTATGTGCTAGACTCCTTTATCTTTTCATCCTTTATCTTTGTGAACTTGTGGAGGATGATGAGCAGTGAAATCCATAACAAATAATTCAGACTTGACATAGGTAGGAATTCCTGGCCGCAGCATTCGGAGATAAGGAATTAAAAATAGTTATAATTTGAAAAAATAAAAAATAAAAATAGTATAATTTGGAAAAGTCATTTGGTTGTTAGAATGAGATAGGCTTGTGAGGTGAAAGACTGGAGGCTGGGAAAAAAGCACTCAAGGATCATAGTGGTTCAGGCAAGGCATGGACCTTTTTATAGACAGCATGAAGAGAAAGGAAAGCATTGATTTGAGACAGATTCTGAGAAATTGATGGATGGGGAGGAGACTGGCAGTTGTCCATCAGCATTGCTGTTTTCCTTCTCTTCATTAGCACATGGAATGGCCATGTATCCCAAGTTCCCTTACAAGTTGGGGAGGGGGGTACACATGGCCGCATCCTTGCCAGTGGAATCTAGGTAGAAATAATGTAGGTTATTTTAGCCTTGAGGATGTGCTTCCTTTACATTTTCTTTTGCTTTCCAACTAGCTGGAACCCATGAAATCCCAGGTTTAATTGGGCAGATGAGGAAAGTGCCCTATGGGTACGGTGCAACAGCGTGATGAAAGTAACTAAAGTTCTAAATAATTTCGGTGAATGAAGCTGCACACTTACCTGAAGCATTTAGCTCAAACTGGAATTGAGAAACAAATGTTTATCTTCTTTAAGCCACTGAATTATTATTGGGCCCATTTATTACATCAGCTCAGCCTTACCCTCATAGAACACCACATAGACTAGAGCTTTGAGTAAGAAATCAAGAATAATGCCAAGGTTCTTAATTTGAATGAGTTTCTGAATAAACCGTGCATGTATTCACTTCCTTACTCACTTATTCATTAACCCACGCAGGTATTTATCTCCTGCTTATTATATGCCATGTAGTGTTCTATGTGCTGGCTATACAGCGGTGAACAAAGCAAAAACTTCTTGTCCTCATGAAGCCTATCTTTTTGTGGTGCATTCAAATGACATACAAATAAATGCTGATGAGAGTAGTGATAGATGCTATGAGGAAAAATAAAGCAGATAAAGGGCCTAGGGAAGAGTGATCAAGTAAGACTTCTCTGAAGAAATAACTTTTGAAGAAGTGGTGGGCACTTGAAAAAGCGAAAATGATAGACGTACATACTGCGTTGATTCTATACTGAAACTGCATATTTGAGTTCTGATATGCCCTTGATGTATCTGGCACTGTACAGAAAGAAATGCATCAATGTTAGAGGATATCTGTAAGTTATCACCTATATAACTTAGTAAAAACAAAGGACTCTGTGTAGAATTTAAAAAAAAACAAGAAAATATAAGAAATATAGTAATTATCAAAGATCTGTTGGAAGAAAAGTGACTGGGAAGGTATAAGGAAAAAAGGCATATACATGTGAGAAATAGGTGAAGAGATCAGAAAAATAAAAGACAATAGAAATGTCTCAGGAACTGAAGCCAGAAGTCTTCAAAGGGGCAGGTATGAAAAGCTGTGCCCCATACATCAGAAAGATCAGGGAAGATAAGGACAGAGAAAATGCCTTTGAACTTGGCTGAATTGAGATCATTGGATACCATAAAGAGGCAAAGATGGAAGCCAGATTTAGGAGGGGAATTAGGAGGGGAAATACTTTAAATATAGTTCATCCAACTCCTCACCATTGTTATGGGACATTTATTGAGTGCAGTCACTCCATAGAGCTCTACTCTGATAGCCAAAATATTCACTGAGTCCAGTTAGCACCTTCTGAAGAATGACTGAAGATCAAGTACCAGAGTCTGGTACCTCTGTTAACCCTTTTAGAAAGGCTCTGGAGGACCGAATTACAAAACGTCTTTAACCCCTCTGGCTGCCTGACTTTGCTGAATTCAGAAAGACTCAAGAATCCACCGTCTAAGCAGACAAACCAATTAGATGTTAAAATCCCAGAGGCTACAACTAAGCTGTCGAAAGAAAGCAAGTATGGAGAGGTAATTATCCAGCAATTATAAGAAACTAGGCAAAAGTCTAAGAGAAAAAAGATCTATTGGCATGTTGTAAAACTGAGAGGTTAACAATTTGCTTACTTTTGTTGACATTAGGCTAAAATATGTGTTTCATCAGAAGGCAATATTCCTTGGGCTCTATATCAGGATACTATTAAAAACTCAGCTAAGAAGACTGGACAAAAAGGTAACATGTTTGAAAATGGCAGGAGGTACAGAAAAAAAGTCAGAAATTCTGGTAGCAAGAAGCAAAATCCTCTTGCATTTTGTATTCTGATCCATCATCCAGCTGATACTTTGTCAATTCAAAAACACTGGGGAATCAGATGCTTTACAGTTTTGCATCTCCAAGACATCCATGGCAAGAGAAAATCAGTGATAAAATTTGCCGTAATTCGCCTTTCCCAAAATGGATTCTTACCAATAATTTATAGTTTCTCTTAGTCTTACTTTGCTCTGTGCAAAATAATAGGGCACATACAACTGTAGACTCTATCTGGTAACACATGCAAACACATTAGGTTAGTTATTACTTGTAGTTCAAAATAATTTTACAAGATCAATTACCTCCTACCCAATACTTTGGAGTATATGCAAGGATAAAATATAAAGTCTTTGGTAAAGGTAGCCATGAATCAAGGAAGAAGAAAATAAAGCTTACTTGATTTGAGGGCCAACAGAAAAGAAATAGAAAGGAAACAATCATCTGATGGGTAAGTGCCAAGGTATAGCATGGAAAAGCACATGTCAACACAGCAAAAGACTTCAGTAAGAATAGTTGAAATACTTAGTTTTAAAAATATTTACCTATGATGATTTTTTAATGCTGTTCTTCTCTCAGAATGATAAAGATTTCATTTTTTCTCCCGCAGCTTTAAATTTGGGATTATTTTAAAGTATGTAAAGCAATAAGTGAAGACACCACCATAACTGTAGACGTCTTAGTTATTCTATTCTTTGTGGAATCCAGAGATTTTTTATGATTTAATCTTTCATTTTTTTGAAGAAAATTAGCATTTGTGTTCACTCTATGTAGTTTCTAATTTACCTCTTATAACTAGATTAATTTGACATAACCTGACATTAGTTGTCTTTTTTCAAAGACAAAGTCTTGATTTTCTTTATGGGAAAAAAATGCCACAATAACCCAAACTACATTTGTTTTCAGAAAATTGTTATACATCTAGAGAGAAAAAGAAAAACATCTTTCTTTAAAATGGATAATGATCAATCTATTTTTATACTTGAGTTTTAATGAGAATCAGTTTCTTCCCCACAACCCTCTAAATCATAATGGCAGCCTAAAATCATTCACTATTGCTTAGCAAGAATATGTAAGCAACGTGTTTTAGAAAGTTGTAGAGTTAAGTGAAAGTCTTGGTTTTGTAAGACATAATGCAATTAACTATTGCAAAAAAAAAAAAAGAGAGAGAGAGAGAGAGAGGAAGGAAGGACGGACGGATGGACAGAAGGAAAAGCCAAGGATAAATTCATGAAGTTAGGCAAGGAAGGAAGGAAGGAAGGAAGGAAGGAAGGAAGGAAGGAAGGAAGGAAGGGAGGGAGGGAGGGAGGGAGGAAAAACCAAGGATTAATTCATGAAGTTAGGCATTCTACAAGAGTCCCTAACCCTCTTGGCTTTGAACTAATTAGTGCTATAGTTTGCCACACATAAGCCAGATGGATGGCTAGATAACAGAGGCAGTAAATGTGATCTTTTGCAACACCTTCTTCTTACTTTAGGTATGTTCTAATTGTCCCCAGAGGCTGCATCCTGCATGGATCAAAGCTTCTGTTATGACCCGTAGACACTGATCCATAACATATATTCTTATATCTAACATGGATGGATAGGAAATAAGGGAAAGACAAGAAAGCTTTTGATCATTAAAACAGTTGAAATTTGCTGTTAGTGAAATAATCATATATTTGAACAACCAGTCAAGACTGGGAACCAAGTGTGAGGCCAATGAAAAAACGGCACTTCTACTTGTCCCTAAAATGAGATTTAGGGGCAGTTGGCTCTCTAAACTCTACTATTGCTACCATTTAGTGGTTGTCTTCTAGCACGAGACTTGGTGCTAGCCTTATATTGTTTCTCTTTCTCATCTACAAACATATAAGTGTATCCCATTTTGCAGAAGAGGAAAGTGATCTCCAGTCAAGAGAAATTGCCCAAAGTCTCAGAATTTGTGGATAGAGACAAGATTATATTTAAATTAATTGTATTTGTAATTTGCATAACACTTAAATTTGATGTGTTTATTCAGAAAGCCATTTTTATTGTTTATATGCAATTAAGGAAAACCTTAAAAGTTTTAAGTGTTGCTTTCAGACATTGTAAAGAATCTTTTCCTTGAAAAGCAAACCCTCAGGTCTTCAAAAAACAAGATTCTAGTAGGTGCAGCAATGTGTTTGTGGCTATGATTGCACTCCAAGTCCAGCTGTATGGGTCACTTTCAGTTTCTGGAATGTGCCATGTTTGTTTGGTCTTGTTTTTGTCTTCTTTTGATTCTTCCCCCTTGGCCCCCTCCAGGGATTGTTTCCTATGACGCACCACTCATCTGCCTGGTCCCAGCTCAGCCTTCAGTTTCTCGGTTCAGATACCAGCTCCTCAAGAAGCTAAGGTCATGTTCCCCAGCTGTGTGCTCCAGTAACAAGACTGTATTTGCTGACTTGCATGCTTGTACCGCACACACACCCCCCTGACTTGCTTGTGGGTGCTCAGAGTCTATTTTTCTCGGCTTTGGATCCCCAAAACCAGCACACTGCAGAGCAGACACTCAAATATTTATTTACCGTATGTACAATTAAAGTATGAGTGAATATCAGGCCTGCCAAAGTCAGATGAGAACTGCACTGTTTTCTTAAGGGCTAAGCTCAAGGAAGAAGCAGAAAATAGAACTATTTCAGAATGATGACTGGGATTTAATAAAATGATGAGAGAGAGACAGACAGAGACAAAGAGGCAGACATAGGGTGGGGGCGGGGAAAGACCCAGCACATTGTAATTTATTGGTTAAGGACATGGACTCAGGTAGTCTTGGATATGTATACTTGCTGTTTGACCTTGAGCATGTTACTTAACTTCTCTGAACAACTTTTTCACGTGTTTAATTAAGAAAGAGTTGTTGGGGGCACCTGGGTGGCTCAGTCGGTTAAGCCTACGACTTCGGCTCAGGTCAGATCTCACGTTCGTGGGTTCGAGTCCCACATCGGGCTCTGTGCTGACAGCTAGCTCAGAGCCTGGAGCCTGCTTCCGGTTCTGTGTCTCCCTCTCTCTCTGCCCCTCCCCCTCTCATGTTCTGTCTCTCTCTGTATCAAAAATAAATAAAACATTAAAAAAAAGAGTTGTTGGGCTAGTTTGATGTGTGCCGACTATGTAATAAAGCTTACATGTGCTGCTATTATTATTATTATTATTATTATTAAGGATATGAGAAAAGTATTATTCTCTTGAATAAATTTACTTGGTTCTGTGCATCTTTTTCTTCGTTCCCTGTTGAAATGGATGCTGAGTCTTTATGCTTTTTTTTTTAATTTTAGGAAGAATAGAGGATGCTTTGTATTTTTATATCTGTTTTCCTTTCTGTTGTTCCTACTTCTTTCATGACAATGTTTGTGTACATATACTCCTATGGCTTCTTTTAACTGATGAGACTATGCAACATTAAAGGGATTTAACAAATAATTAAAACACAGTTAAAAAATGATACCACCCATGCACAACCCATTTCTTTTTTGCATATAACTTGCCAGAAGTATAGAGTCTTACCTAGTTATGAATATTATGTGTGTATATATATATTACATATATAACATATAAGTTATATTTCTGCTACTTTGCTTAATATCTCATAATAACTATTATCCATGTGCACTTCCAGAATAATAATAAAAAAAATCTTGGGGAAAAGGCTTTGTTATATCAATTGGTCCCTTCAGCCCTTCTCATTGGTTACCATTGTACAGTCTAAATGCAATAGTCTATCTAACATTATTGTGTATGTTCTATTATTTCATCACATTTCTTGTGGCATAGATTCGTAACCTTTTTAATTATGGCAAAATATTCAAAAGGTTAATGAAACAACCTCCAAAGGAGCTTGTGGTGCTGTGCCGTAGCCGAGGCTCATTGTCCCTGGCTTAAAACTGATTGTGTGAGAGAACAGTGTGCACCTCTAGAAAGGCTAGCAGTTCTGCCATCAGATAAATGATTGCAGCCTTCAGTGGGCTGGCTCCCTTTATTTTAGCTACCGAGTATGGAGCTGCGAGACAGAAGCCTGCATGGAGAATGAGGGCCCAGACTTTTTTTTTTTTTTAACTGAAATGTCAAGCTATGTGACTATGCCTGGCTGAAGACGACCCCCTGCGAGATGTGATAAGCCCCAGGCCCTCTCCACACACTGCTCTGAAAATGCTGTGGGAGGGCTTCCCAGGCTGATGGAACTAATGACAGTAATAGCTCTGGGTAATTTGTCTTTTTCCTTACTGTGCACATTCTCTCCATGTGGTGCACTTTACACCTACCACCAGGCTCACATCTGGAATGCTACGACCCTCTCAGTCCTGATTCAGATAGGTCGAATTCTCCTGTAAGGTGAATCTGACCTCTAATTTTCTTAATAATTCAGGATTATGCTAATGCTACTCAGCAACCAGTGTAGAATGGTAAGGGAGCACTGAAGAAAGCTTAATCCCTTGTGTCGGAAGCAGGACCACGTTTTCCTTGCATATTTGCCTCTAATGTGTCTTCTGTATCATTCTAATAGAGAAAATAAAAATTTTGGAAAGTAGGTAATTTACATTATTTATGCTTTGTTTCTAGTTTTGGGCATCCTCTGCTTAAGAAGTAACTTTCTGTTTCTTTTCCTTGGTAAACAGATTTTCTACTAAGGATTTATAAGAATACTAATGATAGGTTTGGGTTTTTAATTATAACTGTAAAAAATACTTAGATAGTTAAAAAGACTGACAAAATAATTTCAGGGATAGATAAAACAGACTTCACAACAGTCTAATCTCATAAATGCAGAGTGCTTTCAGACAGATTTTAACAATAAAAATCCTTTTTTAGTGCTGCTTCCACAACAAGACTACTTTTAATATTGTATTTATGTCTTATACTTTTGTATTTGTGTTAAAAATGGCTATATTATTAAAAGTGTTAACATCTGAGCTATCTCTTAGAAAAACATAAATAATCTTAAGTTTTAAGAAATGTTTATACTACATTAAAAGGGCAGCCTCTTCAATTTTAGCGTTCTGTGAATAAAGGGAGCGTATAGTAGTTTGTGAAATGTTCCCCCAGAGATTTCCAGCCAGTCTAGAGGTATTAAAACTACACTATTTACCAGAAAAACTATGTATACTCATTAGTATGGGTATCTGGGTCATTCTGTCAAAATATTTATAAAGTTCTTTCTCAGTTATAGACACTTAATTTTATTACTTTCTTCTTCAATTCAGGTATGAGAAGGTGCCAGCCTTGTTTTGAGGACTCAAGATTGTACACTAATTATGAGTTGTTCATATAGGTTAGTAATTTGTGTTTCTCCCTAGCGATGTAGAGATTATAAACATTTTTCTATAAATAACATCTATGACTATAATTGGTCAATAAAAAGATAATTCATCAGTGGTGTTCAATCTCTCTGGGTACCCTTCACTGTTGTCTCAATTACTCAACCTTCCCACCAGTTTGAAGGCAGAAGAATTTGCATCTCTAAGTACTGGGCCACCTCAGAATTTAACCATGGACTCAGACTCATCTTACTGCTCTGAGATGTTTGACAAGAAAACTCCCTGAAGAACAACAGCAAATTAGGTAGTATCTATGAGATTTCAGCAGAATCTGTGTAGTGTGGAAAATCAGTCAGTTCATTTCACTAAATTAGCTGATGACCCAGTAACGAGAAACCCACGAGGACACTCTGTTCAGGCTGAGACCAAAGTTGACCACACCAGTTGTTTTTCCAATACCTTCCACTTATTGAGTTTGGATCCTCATGCAATCACTTTACATAGTTATCATAACCGCTCCAAATGGTCCACATTGTTACAAGAGATGAAGCTGAAGATCAGAGAGCTTCAACACAGGGAAGGTTGTAAGATGTGAACCTAGAGCTGTTTGACCGCAAAGCTTCCATCTTGTTTCTTACCTGTAATCCACCCTCCCTCCTCTTTCCTACTCTGTTTCCCCAGTCATGTGTGGTTTTCTTCTCGAAAGACAGTAAATATCTAAGAAAACAAAAATTTGTAGCAAGAAAGAATCAAGCACATGGGGGTTTGAATCCCCTTTCTGCCAGTTGAGTGACCCTGGGAAGCTACCTTATAAGGTCTCACTGCTCTCCTTGACAAACTGTGGATAATCCTAACTCACAAAAAACAGAGTGAGAGAATCAGATTAATGACTGAGCACAGCAGCCACTCAGTGAGTGCCATACATTAATTTGTAATGACAAACTTCCCAAAGTTTGAGAGGTTTTTTCCCTTTGCTTCAGGAATTTGAAGTAGAGGTCTTTATAAAAGCATACTCTTTTTCTTTAGAAGACTCATAAAATTAAAGCATATTTATACATAAAGGCATATTTACTTACGTTTTTATAAAACATGGCCTCTTAGGGTATTCAACACTTTTTGGACACAGTTACTATATGTAAAATAGTACTTTGGAATATTTTTCTTTAAACCAATTTCTTTAGCTTGTAAAACTGGTTAGCATGGCATTTTGATTTCGATAGTGTTAAGACTTCATAGCTTATTTGATTAATTCTTGAGAAATGCTGATAATCATTTATCTTGAGTTGCTTTCCTCCCAGTATTGCCTGTCCTAGAGAAGTACTTCTTTGCATATTGAAGGTGGGATGGGGAAGTTAACCAGTCCTTAAGAGAGCTTACTGGGTAAGTATTCAGGACACGATCAGCTGTTATGTTTTCACTGCTTCATCGATTTAGCATAAGTTTATTGAACTCTTAACTATGTCTAAATTCTGTGAAATTACAAAGATAGGTAAAAAAAAAAAAGGCCTTTTGACCTAAGGCAGCTTATTGTTGAGTAAGGGAGCTGAAATACTGTATATAAATATATATAAACCTGTGAAAAGGCAAAACAGTGAGTTCACAGGAGGACAAATCCCTATAGCTGAAGGGATTAGGCTTGCCAGGTGATTTCTGAACTTGTTTATTGAGTAGGTGTGGTTGGATGAAGATATGAGGACAACATTTCAGGTGGAAGAAGGAAGGAGTAAAATGAACAGAAACATGGCTGACAGAGTGAGGACTGTGTACAGGAAATAATAAGTCCTCCTCTCTGGATGCATTTTCACTGTGAGTTTACAGCAGAATCACATATTTCCAAACCCCACCTTAATCTCCCCAAAGTCCCTCTGGGATGAGGCCCAGAAGTCAGCCTGTTTGCCATGGATCCCAGTGACTGCTGGCAGAATCACTGGGAAACACAGGCATGGCTGACTACCTGGAAGTAGTGGATGGCTGGAGGGTAGACAGATGGCTCTTAGTCCGGCCGTGCACACATAAGAATCACACACACGGGGGGCTCTTCCTCTCCCTCCCTCTCTCCCATCCTTCTTTTCTTCTTTTCTCTTCTTCCTGCTCCTTCTCCTTTCTCTCAGTCTTTCTCTTTCTTTCATACCTAAGCCCCATGCCAATTAAAGTAGAATCTCAGTAATATTTACTTTTTAGTATGGAATTTAAAAAATTGAAGAATAATGAACATACAGTGCTATTTTAGTTTCAGGCATATAATAAGTGATTCAACAATTCTATATAGTGCTCATCACCATAAGTAGACTCTCTTCATCCCTTTTATCTATTTTATCCCTCCACCCCCATTCCCCTCTGGCAAACACATGTTTGTTTTCTGTACTTAAGACCCCATTTTTTGGTTTGTCTTTTCTATGTTTTATTTCTTAAATTCGACATATGAGTTAAGTCATATGATTATATTTGTCTTTGTCTTATTTTACTTAGCATTTTACCTTATAGATCCATCCATGTTGTTGTATATGGCAAGATCTCATTCTTTTTTATGATTGAGTAATATCCCATTGTATTATTATGGAAAAATTAAGATATATATAAAAGTAAGCAGAACAGTACAGTGGACACCCATGCACCCACCACCCAATTTTAACAACTGTAAACTCGTGGTCAGCTGTATTTAATTTGTACCTCTACCACATTTCTCACCTCCCATATTATTTTGAAGCAAATCTTGGATGTTATAAAATTTCATCTATAATTTCAGTGTATATCTCTAAGTAAGTTCGTAAAAGTACCATAATACCATTATAACACCTAAAAAATCAGTACTTTTTTAATAGTTACAAAATACCCAGTTGCATTCTAATTTTTTATTCTTTCATAAATGTGAATGTGTTTATGTACAGTTTTTTACAGATTGTTTGAATTAGGGTTTTGACTAGGTTCATATGTTATGATTGGTTGATCCTTCTTCAATCTATGTGTGCCCTCTCCATTTCTCTCTTTTGGTTTAGTTTTGTTCAAGAAACTATACTGTGTTACAGTTTCCCTCCCCCTGCATTTTACTGATTATATCCCTGTGCTATAATTGCAACATATTTTCTAATCATCAATAGATATTTGGATCTAGAGCTTTGATAAGATTTAGGTTCCAGGTTTTGTTTTCCTTTTTGCAAGACCGTTTTCTAGGTATGATGTATTCTTCCATTAGAAGCATATAATATCCATGTATCTCTCTTATTGAAATGTTAACAACCAGTGATGATCAATGCCTAGAGCCTTTTTTTAAATATAAATTACAAACTAATGACATTCTATCTTCTCTTCGTTTACTTGCTGGAGTACTTCTGGAAAGAGACATTTTCTCTCATCTACTAGTTGCTTAAAAAGTGGTACAGTTTAAACAGGAAAGGCACCGGTGACTGGGTGGCTTGGTCAGTTGAGCATCTGATTTTTTATTTCTGCTCAGGTCATGATCCCAGGATCATGGTTGCTTGCCATTTGCTGATTTTTTTAAGTTAATTCCTAACTGCTTTCATTGATAAATGAAGAAAAGTATTGCACCTTTTGACATAGAAATATATTGAGTATGTAATTATAAAACATTCTTTCCTCTGTCAGTCATTGTCTTGTATGCTTAGCATAGATATCCAGCTTAAATGGTGTATGATATGGTCTTCCTAGAACACAGCTGAAGACCTGGTAAATCAAAGAAATGTGAGGAGTGGTGCTAGAAGACCAATGTCTATGGAATAATGCATATCCTTTTTCAAGCTGGGAGAATGGAGACCTGCTTCATGAAGAAGCTGGGGCTGGGGTGGAAGTGGGGAGAACACTTAACAACATGGGAACCACTCAAGGTAATCCCTTTATTTCTGTTAGACATATGCGGACCCTAGAGTAGCTAGTTAAGAATCTGTAGTTAAATAAAAAAATCACGTAATCTTATGAAGACTTTTCATCATTATGTGTCTACTTATTTTGGTTGCAATTTCCAATTTTTAAAAATGTCTCCTTTCCCCAAATCCTAATTCTTGTAGATTCATTAATGTTGTTGAACCAAATCAGGTTAAGTTCAGCAGACTACTTGTTTGTGAGTATTTTGTAATTGTGTTTTTTGAATTATTATACATGTACAATAAGACCATTTATAAGCAAGACATATACAATACCCTTGCTGAAGAAGGATTTTTCAGTGGTTCAATAATGAAAACAAAACAAGCAACAAAACTTGTGATGATTCAGTGTGTCATTGGAAGACTTTTTAATTTATATTAGTGAAAGGTCCTGTTGGGGGAATCTCAAGGAGAGCTGGTGGTGTTTGTGTGAAGCAGAAAAATAAAGATAAAGGCTAAGAGGGAAGGTAGAAGAGAGGAGAGAAAATAGTCTCAGGCTAGGACAGTGGTATCCATTTACATCTTCTGGTTCTGATTTAGCTTTCTATGGCCTGGAGAAGAGGACTCAGGAATTCTTAGAACAGGAAGAAATAAAGTAACTCTTTCCTTCTTATGCTCTCTGGATATTTCAGAGAAGAGTGAAGGCCAAGAGAGAGCACGAGGTGGGGTGGGGATGATTCTTGATTCTGGAGGACAGAAAGAAGGAGAGGTGTAATGGGATTTGTGAAAAAGTCTCTTTTCTTAAGCCAGTAGTGATTCTTGGTTGAAGAGATCTGTACCTAACTATGGATGGATTACATTCAAATTAAAGCTATGTATGAGGTCTGACTGTATTTAATAGGTTATTTGTGACTAACTTGATCACTGAGGAATAAGATGATTGGGTATGATAAATTGTAAGATTTGTGTGTGTGTGTGTGTGTGTGTGTGTGTGTGTAATGAGAGATCTATGTAAAATTTTTGTTTTGTTTGTGTGGAGAATGTCAAACTAGACTAAAGTGAATCTCAAAAGTCTTCATTGATATACAAGGAGTTAATGTGTATATTTGGAGAGACACCTGGGTGGCTTAGTTGGTTAAAGCATCTCTCTCTCTCTCTTTATTTATTTATTTTTGAGAGAGAGAGAGAGAGAGAGAGAGAGAGAGAGAGAGAAAGGGAGAGACCAAGTGAGCAAGCAGGAGAGAGGCAGAAAGAGAGAGGCAGAGAATACAAAGCAGGCTCCACACTATCAGTGCAGACACCCATGCAGGGTTTGAACCTACAAACGCTGAGATCATGACCTGAGCTGAAACCAAGGGTAGAATACTCAACCAATAGAGCCAACCAGGTGCCCTGGTTAAGCATCTGTCTCTTGCTTTTGGCTCAGGTCATGATCTCATAGTTCATGAGATTTAGCCCCATGTCAGACTCCTCACTCACAGCATGGAGCCTGCTTGTGATTCTCTCTTTCCCCTTTCCTCCTTGAGTGCACTCTCTTTCAAACTAAATAAATAAACTTCATTAAAAAAAACCCATGTATATATGGAAAACATGGAGGCTTAGCAAAATGTAAAGCAATTCATCAATGAGAACTATATTAGTACCCAGAAATCTAATGGATGCTATCACTGTTCATAATTTTTGGAGACTGTTTGTCAACAAATTGGATTGTTTGTCATAGACACTGAGAAATTGTAGTATAAGGACCTCGAACTTTTGTGTATATTTACAATATTGATGTGAATATACATATGCATATGGATATTTGTAAAGAGAGTGTTTTCCTGCATTATAGGAATGTTTTCCTGCATACATATTACTGGAGTTGTCCAATAGGAGCTTGAAATCTTTTTACTAAATGGTGGAACTTACCATGACATTTATATACTCTGACATCCAATCATATTGGTTTTAATGCAAATATTTTCCTTAAATATTTTGAAAGTAAAGCATCTTCACTGAATCAAAACTGACATTTTAATTTGAACTCTCCACTCTGAGAAGACTTTGCAGTCAGAATTTGTCATTAAAAAAAACTCAATGAAATGAAAAATAATGATATGCTGGCTTGCTCCTAAAGGCATCTGGAAGAGAAGCCCTGAAGATTCTATACTTTACTGCACAGTGGGCTTCTTTTACTGCCAGGCAGGGGTTAAGTGAGAGGCAGCCCTTGGTGACACAGAACGGAACATGGCCTTAAACTCAGAAGAACTGCATTTGACACAGAGCCATGTTACTTTGTGGTGGGATGTCTTTGTTCAAGTAAGAGTTTCTTCATCCCTAAAATTGGAGTGCTCATAGGTATGTTACAGAGTCATAAGGCAAAAATGCATAGAAAAGTGTTACAAAGAAAATCTTATATAAATGTAATTATTGAAGATATTCCTTATATATTTTTAAATAAATGGTATTGTTTATACTCAAGTTCTATAAACATTAATACATATTTGTTTCAGTTATCTTATTGCAAAAGCAATACATGGCAAAAGTAAAATTTAAAAAGCAGAAAATTTTAAAAAAGCAAAAAGAGGAACTGAAAGTCACCTCTTAATCATTCTAAATAATTCTTATAATGTTTATGTCATTTTCATAGAAACCTTTTTTTAATGTTTTATTATTTTTGAGAGAGAGAGAGAGAGAGACAGTGTCAGCAGGGGAGGGTCAGAGAGAGAGAGGGAGACACAAAATCTGAAGACAGGCTCCAGTCTCCGAGCTACCTGTCAGCACAGAGCCTGACACGGGGCTTGAACCCACAAACCACAAGATCATGACCTGAGCTGAAGCCTGATGCTCAATCGAATGAGCCACCCAGGCACCCCAAACTTTTACTTCTGTAAACTGTTTTAAAAGTATACACTATTACTGCAGTGTACAATATACAGTATGTCGGTTGTACCTTTTCTCTTAATATTATATTATATTATGATTATGTTGTTATGACAACACATGTACTTAGAAGATTGTGTAAGTTAACATATACTCCTTTATGTGAATGAACCATAAATTATGATTTGCTGAACTATTTCTCTATCCGTTGAACAAAGACTTTAGGATATTCCGATCTTTCAAAGAGGTGAATATTCTTTTCTATTACTCCTTGCGTACATTCACTAGTATTTCTGGATGAAAGAGTAAATAGCACTTTAAGCCTTTTATTATAAATTGCCAACTTGCCTTCCAGGCTGATTGCCGGTTTCTATTCTTCCTTGTAGTGTGTAAAGGTGCCTGTTTCCTCACATTCTAATCAACATTGGGCATTACAATAACTTGAAAAAAAATCCCTGTCAAGGTCACAGGTGCAAATATCATCTCACCATTTTTACTTAGCATTTAAATCAATACATATATTCCACTTGTAGTTCTTTTTTAAATCGTTCGTGATGTTGGTCCAACTTTTTCCTCATTAATTCTTTGGAGATCATTACACATTAAGGTTACTAATTCCTTCTCCTATATATTGTGAATGTTTTCCCACTTTTTCATTGCCTTTAAATTATGTTTATGATACTTTTTAAAAATGACGTACGCAAGGTCACCTGGGTGGCTTGGACCAACTCTTGATTTCAGCTCAGGTTATGATCTCACGGTTTGTGGGTTCGAGCCCAGATCAGATTCTACACTGACAGTACGGATCCCTGCTTAGGATTCTCTCTCTCCCTCTTTCTCTCTGCTCCTCTCCTGCTCACGCTGTTTCTTTTTCAAAATAAATACATAAACTTTAAAAAATGATGCATGCATTTTTCATTCATAGGTAGCAGTGCTTTATTTATCTGTCATCATCAAAGAATGAGGAATTCGATCTAAATAACATTTCCAAATAATTGAGGCTTTTTAAAAAAATAAATGCAGAACTTAAAAGAAAAGACCATTTTTAAATGGAAAAAAAGTGTTTAAATGACAAATCATTGTAAGTTGTGTTATCTACCTCCTTGGCTCTTTGTACAAGACGCACTGCATAAATTTATAGAGATATATATACATACACATAAAACATTGTGTCTTCAAAACAACCTTGCAAAATAATTATTGTTATCTCCTTTTTAGCTGTGGCCGCTGAGGTTACAGAGACAACAGGTAACAGACACACCTTAAAAGGAGGTAGACCTATGATTTAAATCTAAGCTGGGACCCACCACTTTTCATGCTGTACTCAACTCACTTCTATTATGTTTCCATATGATGAGGCCCACAAGTGTGTATGAATGTCCAGGGCTATATTTGCCTAATATCTGCCTTCTGGGTTTGCGGATATTTCTTTTGAACTAGTTTCTTATATGTGCTTCCTCAGTCTCAGCTAGGAAACTCTAAATGTATCCTGCCTTCAGCCTATTGGCTTCTGACACAGATAACAGTAATAGAAAAATAACAGGTAACAGATAAATACAAATGATCACTATGTATAAGCCGCTATAATGGTTGCTTGGCACTTCTCCTTACCAGTGTTTTAATTTGCTACTCTTTTTTTTTTTTTTAGAATTTGTAAGATTTATTTTTATTTTATTTTTTTAATATATGCAATTATTTTCCATCATTTACACTACAGCAGTTACAATTACAGTCCAAACAGAAAAGCAAGGTAAAAAAATCAAATCCCCAACTTCTATTACATGTACTTAGACTTATACAGAAATTAGAAGGTTATGTAACAACTAGTTAATCACCTAATTTCACAGCTATCTTAATTTGCTACTCTTACTCTGTTGTAGGCTGGAAATGGATAACCAGGTTTGTAAAAACTATGTGCAAGAAATGTGTAGACAAATTTTTTGAGCGGAGTCTGAAAGGTTTTCCATCAGTAAAACCCCTGAGTTTGTTTTGCCTCAATCTGACTCTCAAATTTATTGACGTTTGCAGCACCACGTGCAATAAACACTTTAGTAAATTTATCCACTTAGTCCTTAATACAACACTGCAGATTAGAATCATTATCCATTTTCACTTTACAATCAAGGAAACTGAAATGTAAAGAAAATGACTAACTTGTCCAGGATTCTATAACCCGGAGGTTGTGGCTTCTGTTTGGAACTCTTTATTTGCTCATCTCATGCTAGTGGCAAGACAAATAGTCTTAAAATAACTGAAGAGTTGCTGTATTTCAGCATTCGGTGGCAGGGATCTGACAGGAAAATGTAAAAGGTAGCCAGTAGTCAAAATTTTTGTTTAGGAGGGTTTAGCTTCTTTCTTTAGTAAAGAAAATCTATACATTTAGGATAAGATTGAATTTAATACTACAACATGATACCTAGTTTACAAGTGCACCTACCCTGTCTTGTGAAAAGACAAACATCTAGTCCTTTGCTAAAGGTATCTGCAGTATACTACACAATAAGATTTTTGTTAAGATGAGGATATTTATATAGAATAAATTATACACAATTATAATTTGAATTTGATAGTGACGATTTAGCTCAGTATGTATATGTTGAATGCTTACTGTTACACCTGGCACCATGCTATATGATAGAGCTGGGTGGGTGGAAGTATAACTGGGGAAGAGTACTAAAATACTGGATAAGTATACATGACAGAATAATATTAGCATGCACATCTGTATTTACAAAGTGCTGCCATATCACATTTATTCCTAGGTGGGCTCCAAACAGTAAAAGATCAATGGAAGTCAAAGAAAGACTTACTTTGGGTAGCAGATGGTGGTGAGATTTTGGTAGAGAAAGAGGGATAAGTCTCTTAGCTAAGTGGGGAATAATATATTCTGACTCGATAACCAGAACTAAAAAGAGATTTTGGGTGGCTGCCAAAATAAAAAAAACAGAGTTAAAAAAAAATCAGTATTCAAAAGGAAGGGAACCAGGGCAGCTTCAAGGGCCCAGAAAGCAGGAATTACACTCACCACTGGATAATTCAACTTCAAGATTCTGCAGTCTTTGTTTCTTTCTGCCAAACTAAAAAATACCTGGATGTGCTAAAATTGTCATGAAGTGATTGATTAGACTTAGTTGTATCCCCCCAGTTAAGAGCTCAATTTGTCAGATTTTGGTTTAGTTTAATTTAGTTTAGTGTTTTTTAATTACAAGCAGTGTCTGTGACCAGAAAAATCATTCCAAATGCCTTGGAATCAAAGATCCGAATTGTAATATATTTGGTTTATTCTGTGGCAGACTTGCTGACTGTCTACTCTGATCCCCATGGCTGCGTAAGCTGTCCAGTCCAAGACCATGAACACCCACCTCTGGGCCACATTGGTTTTTACAGTTCACCGGTCTGACCTGTGGTGAGCTCTCAGGCCCGTTAGGCCTTACTGACAAGTGAATTCCATCATTTTTTTTATTGGCCCCATTGCTCTACCAATTCTCCAGACAATGCCGGATATGATCTGACCCCCAGCTTGGGTTTAAGCTGATTATTCACTACAGATATTACTGCTTGTAATCCTCACCCATCCTCTCCCTCCAGGTCAAACCCAAACAAATCAAGCCAAAAGCCCACGTGTTTTGTTGTTTTAATTTTTTTTAATATGTTCTGACCAGTAAAAATGGAAGATGGTGTAATACTGTGGGTAAGAGACGGAAAATGGAGCTAATCTGCCCAATTCAAACCTTAGGTCCACCCCCTACGGTTTGGCATTGGGAAAGACACTTACCTGCTTCATGGCTTAATTTTATTATCTATAAAACAGAGACCACAATAGTGCCTAACATTTAGAATTGTTATGAGGATTGAGAGGAGGGAGCGGGGTGGGATGGGTGAAATAGGTGATGGGGACTAAGGAGTGCACTTGTGATGAGCCCTGGATGATGTATGGAAGTGTTGAATCCCTACATTGTACACCTGAAACTAATATTACCTTGTATGTTAACTAACTGGAATTTGAATAAAAACTTAAAAAAAAAAGAATTGCTATGAGGATTCAAAGAGTTCTGATATAGGAAGGTCTTATGTCAATACATGGCACATAGTTCTGTATGTGGATTAACTATCATTATTAGGGAAAAATCCAGATGAGTCTTACTCTGTATCAAAGAATCTTTTAGACTCATTGAAAGTAAGATAACTGATCTTTTTAAAAAAACTGAAAATATCTTTTTTTAAAGATTTATTTTATTTTTAAGTAATCTCTACATTCATCGTGGGGCTTGAAACCACAACCCTGAGATCAGGAGGCACATGCTCCACTGACTGAGAGAGCCAGGTGCCCCTAAAACCCCTGAACATACCTTGATAGAAAAAATTCCAATAAAAATTCTTAAATACAAAATCTAAAAAGTACTATTTATTTTTTATTTATTCGAGTTCATCAAAGTTACTAATTACTTTTCACTAAAATATATATTGGCTCTAAATACTCCAGAAATGTTTGGAACATTAAAGGATTTCTGCCTCTATATCATTAGGTAGTTATAGTCACTCATTATAAAACTAGTGAATATTTAATTCATACATATTTTCAAATTGTAATTACAAGAAGTCATAAGCATGAAAGGAAAAATGGGTTACTGATGTGGTAAAGAGGCCCAACTTTCTCTTTTCACCAAGACCAACCATTCCATATTTGGTTTAAATGGTCGACGTCTAGTTTGCTCCATAAAAAGAGACACGTTTTAAACTTCAGCTGTGCCCTAATGTATAATAGGTGCTGGGTGGTCTACTTCACTTGGTATAGCTCCTTCTGTCTTGATTTGAAATATGGTACTGTAAGGGTTGACTCTTTGTGTGAATTGAGCTGGGCCATGGATTATCCAGATATTTGATCAAACATTATTCTGGATGTTTCTGTGTTGGGGTTTTTGTTTCGTTTTGTTTTTCATGCCCTTGTGTTTTGTTTCTTGGGGGGTTTTTTTGTTGTTGTTCATCTCCAAATTTTTTATTTTCTTTATTTTATATGTTTATTTATTTGAGAGGGAGAGAAGGGAGGAGAGAGAGAGTGTGTGTAAGGGAGAGGGGTAGAGCTACAGATGGGGAGAATCTTAAATGGGATCCACACTGAGTGTGGAGCCTAACATGAGGCCCAACGCAGGCCCAACACAGTGCTTGATCCCAAGACCATGAGACCATGACCTGAGGTGATATCGAGTCAGATGCTCAACTGACTGAGCACCTCTCTCCAAATTTTTATTTAAGTTCCAATTAGTTAACATGCAGTGTAATATTTCTGTATAGAATTTATGGAATCTAGTGATATATCACTTACATACAAAACCCAGTGCTTATCTCTGATGTTGTTTTTGAATGGGATTTACATTTAATGGTGGACTTTGAGTAAAGAGCATGGCCCTCCAAGATGTGGCTGGGCCTCATCCAATCAATTGAAGACCTGAATAGAATAAAAGCAGTGTTCTCTGAAGTAAGGAAGACTTCTTTAGCAGACTACCTTTGGACTTTATCTACAACATTAGCCCTTTCTGGTTCTATAGAAGATGGGCTTAAGACTTGAACTAGAATATTGGTTTTCCTGAGTCTCCAGCCTGCTGGGCTACCCTGGAAATTTTGGATTTGCCAGTCACCACAATTATACATCCGATTCCTTAAAATAATTTTTTCTATATATTTGTACATTCTACTGGTTCTCTTTCTCTGGAGAACCTTGACTAATGCAGGTATGGCATAACACTTTTGTGTAAAACTCTTCAAAAGTACCCTATTTACCTACAGGATTGAAAAATCTCCTTTGCTTCTTTGTGATCTAGTCTCTTGCAATTATAAAGTGCTAGGAATTCTCAAAAGGTGTACGCTTTTCCTTGTTCATGCTGACCCTTCTACCTCATATGCCTCTTGCTGCTTGTCTGGAAAAGTCTTATTTTTTATTTCTTAACTCAGATATCATTATTAATCCAGGGAGTATTGCCAGATATTCTGTTAGAGCTACATGCTGTGATTTGGAAGCACTTGTTCATCTTTTTACACCATTCATCTCATTGCTATATTGATTTGTTCATATGTCTGTCCGCCCCCTCAAATTCTGAACTTCACAAAGTAAGTGATCTTATCAATGTTCAAGTTTATAGTATTTAGTGAAGCTCCTGGCAGCATTCACAAGCCCATACTGGTATCGTATTCTTCCAATCAAAAACCTCAGGCATTCTGCTGTGTGTGCTTCTGGCCACAAGTAATTAGCTTTCTTGAAAATATTAATGGCTGTTAGAGTCTGAATTTCTGTGGATGTTTATTACCATTGAATTTCTAACATATACCTCAATAGTTGTGAATAATATAACAAAAATTAAATAGATAGACTTTGTTTATTTAGAATAATATAGATCGTGTGGTATCTTTAAAGGTGATCTTTGAGGCCCTAGTGGCTCATAAATAGGTTTTCAGATTTGTAGTGATATGTTAAAAACTCAAACAAATATGAAAAGATTGTTCTTTCTTTTTTTCTTTTTAATTTCTTTTTTTAAATTTTTAATGTTTACTTATTTATTTTTAACATTTATTTATTTTTGAGAGAGCACAAGTGGGAGATGGGCAGAGAGAGAGGGAGGTGACAGAGAATCTGAAGCAGGCTCCAGGCTCTGAGCTCTCAGCACAGAGCCCAACATGGGGCTTGAATTCACAAACTGTGAGATCATGACCTGAGTCAATGTTGGACACTTAACCAACAGAGCCAACCGGGCACCCCCAAAGGGTTTTCTTTATATCACTAAAGATTTCTGCATTTCCTAGGGCATATTTAATTATATTAACTCCTTGTGCATTTATTTATTTAAAGTTAGTTTTTACCTCCTTGATAATGGTTGGCTGCTGAGAAATATAAAATTCCAGTTTGTAAACCCCTGTAGTAAAGAAGATCAATCTGAAGTAACAATGAGAAAACTATGACATTGACAAAAATTACATTAACATGTACATCTCAGAGCACATATATATCAGATAAAGTTGGCTTTATCTGAACTGCTAGTGGAGCAGGAAAGGTCAAAAGAGTTACAGGGAGACCTTGCAGATGCCTCCACATATAGAGACCCGTGCTGCTGAGCCATAGTCAACCACACTATGTGCTTCAACATTACCATGGATGGCGGACCCTTGGGCTCATCTCCTTCAAGCTGTTTGCAGACAAAGTCCCAAAAAGAGCAGAAAATTTTCATGCTCTGAGCACTGGTTAAAAAGGATTTGGTTATAAAGATTCTTGCTTTCATAGGATTATTTAGGGATTTCTGTGCCAGGATGGTGACTTCACATGCCACAATGGTACTGGTGGCAAGTCAGTCTTTGGGGAAAATTTAGATGATGGGAATTTCATCCTGAAAGCACACTGGTCCTGGTTTGTTGTCTGTGGCAAATGCTGGGCCCAACACAGACGGTTCCCACTTTTTCATCTGCACTGCCAAGACTCAGTGGTTGCATGGCAAACACATGGTCTTCAGTAAGGTGAAAGAGGGCAAGAATATTATGGAAGCCAGGAGCACTTTGGGCTTAGGAATGGCAATACCAGCAAGATCACCATTGCTGACTGTGGACAAATCTAATAAATTTAATAGTGTTTATCTTAATTACCAGACCATTCCTTCTGCAGCTCTCTGTGTTCCATATTTTCTTACTCCCAAGTCTAGCTGGATTGTAGAGCAAGTTTATGATTATGAAATAAAAACTAAACAACAATGACAGTAACAAAAAGTTACAGAGAGATCCTGGTTAACTGTAAGTCATCATATATCCTTTCCAAGTGAGATTTTAAAAAGTTTTTTTTAATGTTTTTTATTTATTTTTGAGAGACAGAGAGAGGCAGCGTGAGCAGGGGAGGGTCAGAGAGAGAGGGAAACACAGAATGCAAAGCAGGCTCCAGGCTCTGAGCTAGCTGTCAGCACAGAGACCGACGCAGGGCTTGAACCCACGAACCGTGAGATCATGATCTGAGCCAAAGCTGGACTCCCAACCGACTAAGCCACCCAGGAGCCTCTCAAGTGAGATTTTTTAAAAATGTGATTTGTTCATGAGCAAAGCTTCTGGGGGTTTCCAGCCCTCTTCTGATATGTCTGTTTTGTCTGCCACCCCACCACTAAGTCATCATTCAAATAGAACTGCAGAACCATTATTCTTAATCCCGTCCTTAGCTCACGTAAACTGTTATTTCACTAATGTTTCAAATCTATTAAATACACAAAAATTAAATTCTATATACACACATGTATATATGTATGGATACGAGAATCACTTCACAGAGTCCTTGGAATTGGACACTAACTGCTGCAAAATGGAGCATTATCCAAGTGGGAGCAAATTGTCTTGATTGGCAATTTTTATTATTGTTACTGGTTACACTTCATCCTGTTCTGCCATCATAGGCTAGACTCATTTACTCCCAACATTACTTCTGATAGTGAAATTTCTAACAATAGAACATGTTCCTGAGGTACACTCTTCCCACGAATGAAGACTTAATGGTTCCTCTCCATAGAGCCTGACACTCAGCTCTGTGCACCAGGTCTCCTGGAAAGTAAAAAGTTCTGTTCCTGCCCTAAATCCTCAAAGTCAATAAGACCTTTGCACAGTTACCAAAGAAATTGCTCCATTGTCCCTGTAGACAAAACTCAATATAAGATTACCAAGCAAATACTTTTCTGCTTGCAATGCCGTCTAAATGGGCATGGTGTGCCCAGAACTCTATTAGGAACTGGCCTGTTCAGGGTGCGGGTAATATTCAGTTGCAACAGCTTTAAGCATGCTGACTTTGTTTCCTCCCTACTTTGTTGTGCAGATTTTCATAATTACATAAACACACATTAGTCATTATATGATTTACTTCTAGGGGCACTTGTGTGGCTCAGTCAGTTAAGCATCCAGCTTGAGCTCAGGTCATGATCTGAGTTTGAGCCACTCATCAGACTCTGTGTCCACAGCTCTGAGCCTGGAACCTGCTTCAGATTCTTTGTCTCCCTCTCTCTGTGCATCCCCCTCTTGCATTCTGTCCCTCCCTGTCTCTCAAAAATAAAATAAAAACGTAAAAAAATTATATGACTTACTTCTTATTGCTGGGATATCTTTATGCATAAACTACCTTGAGTAGTTTCTGCAAACTACCTTATTTCCTTGGATCCTTTTTCAGACTTGTAGATGCTGAATCAAAGAATATGTGTACTTGTAAAGCCTTTGATTTAGATTGTCAAATTGCCTTCTAGAAATGTATCAATTTATAGTTGTGCTAATCATGTATGATTGGCCAGTGTCTATCTATCAGCCAGATACAGTCTTCCCCTAAAACATGCATTATTTTTAACAGACTCACACTTAAACACTTCGCAGAGGACATTATTTAGACATCTGCTAATATGACAAATTGTCTCAAGGTTCAGTGAGGCAGCCTTTAAAATTCTTTTTTCAATATTTTTCCAATGCATGCTTATTATTAAAAATTCAGATTTTAGGAATAATGATTCATTTAACCTACCAAATACTGAACATGACTAGGGGATTGCAGAATGATTTCTGTGTTGTATAATGGTTGATAAATTATATATTAGAAAATCTTTCATAATGTTGGTAACTTTAATATGCTAAAAAATAGAAACTTGTACTAAACTTCGCTTTTTACATTTTATGAAAGCCCTCACAACAACTTAGTAAAGATTATGTCACCAAATCTTTCCTTATTTGAATTATTCATTCAAGTGTTTTTAAACTTTGACAAGAAAAAAACCCAAAAATTTATCGTACACTTTATATGAGAACAAATTAAAAAATCTACTAATTTTTGAAAAGGCAATGCACTCTGATTTCAGAAGTGAGAAAGAGCAGGAATCCACCAGAAACTGACCTGGAGAGAGTCTCTTGTTTTCAATATTAGTTTCAGTTTCTCTATGATTGATGTCTCATTTTTAAAGTTTTTATTTAAATTCCAGTTACTTAATGTCCAACATTATATTAGTATCATGTTTAGAATATAGTAATTCAATACTTTTATACATCACCTCGTGATCATCACAATGATGAGTGCATGCCTTAATCCCCATCACCCGTTTAATCCATCTCCCCACTGACCTCCCTTCTGGTAACCATCAGTTTGTTCTCTGTAGTTAAATCTGTTTCTTGGTTTGCTTTTCTGTTTCTTTTCCCCTCATTTTTTTTGTTCCTTAGATTCCACCTATGAGTGAAATCATATGGTATTTGTCTTTCTCTGACTTAATTTCACTTAGGATTAGACTTTCTAGCTTCATCGATGTCCTTACAAATGGCAAGATTTCATTGCTTTTTATGGCTGAGAAATATTCCATTATATATACCACATCTTCTTTATCCATTCCTAGGTCATTGGACACTGGGCTGTTTCTATACTATGGCTATTGTAGATACTGCTGCTATAAACATTGGGTGCATATATCCCCTTGAATTAGTATTTTTGGATTCTTTTGGTAAATACCCAAAGTGTGATTGCCGGATTTTAGGGTATTTCTATTTTTAACTTTTTGAGGAATCTCAATGCTCTCTGCACCTGTTTGCATTCCCACCAACAATGGCAAGAGGGTTCCCCTTTCTCCACATGCCTCATCAACACTTGTTGTTGCTAGTGTTGGTGATTTTAGCCATTTGAGAGGTGTGAGGTGATATCTCACTGTAGTTTTGATTTGCAATTCCTGACAATATGTGATGTTGAGCATTTTTTGATGTGTCTGTTGGACAGCTATATGTCTTCTTTAAGACACATCGGTTCATGTATTCTGCCCAATTTTAATTGGATTAGTTGACATTTTGGTGTTGAGTTTTATAAATTATTTATATGATTTGGATACTAAACCATTATTAGATATGTCATCTGCAACTATCTTTTCCTATTCCATAGGCTGACTTTTAGTTTTGTTGATGGTTTCCTTCTCTGTGCAGAGCTTTTTATTTTGATGTAGTCCCAATAGTTTATTTTTGCTTTTGTTTCCCTTGCCTTAGGTTAGGAACATATCTAGAAAGAAGTTGCTATGGCTGATGTCAAGAAATTACTGCCTGTGTTCTCTTCTAGAATTTTTATGGTTTCAGATCTCACATTTAGATCTTTAATCCATTTTGAATTTATTTTTGCATATGGTATAATACAGTACTCCAGTTTAGTTCTTTTGCATGTTGCTGTCCAGTTTTCCCAACACCATTTATTGAAGAGACAGTCTTTTCCTCATTAGATATCCTCTCTTGATCTGTCAAAGATTAATTGACTATATAGTTGTGGGTTCATTTCTGGGACTTTCTATTCTATTCTATTAATCTATGTGTCTATTTTTGTGCCAGTACCATATTGTTTTTTATTACTATAGTTTTGTAATATACCATGAGGTCCAGAATTTTGATACCTCCAGCTTTGGTTTTCTTTCACAAAATTGCTTTGACTGTTTGGAATCTTCTGTGGTTCCATGCATATTTTAGAAATGTGTATTCTAGCTCTGTGAAGAATGCTGTTGCTATTTTGATAGGGATTGCATTAAATGTGTAGATTGCTTTGGGTGGTATAGACATTTTAACAACATTCTTCTGACCTATGAGCATGGAATATATTTACATTTCTTTGTGTCTTTAATTTCTTTCATCAATGTTTTATAGTTTGCAGAGTTTAGGTCTTTCACCCTTTTGGTTGGCTTTATTCCTAGGTATCTCATTATTTTTGGTGTAAATAGGATCGATTCATTAATTTCTCATTATTGGTATGTAGAAGTACAAGATTTCTGCACATTGATTTTGTATCCTGGTACTTTTCTGAATTCATTCATTATTTCTAGCAGTTTTTTGATGGAGTCTTTCAGGTTTTCTATATATATTATCATGTCATCTGCAAATAGTAAAAATTTGACTTCTTCCTTGCTAATTTGAATGCCTTTTATTTCTTTTGTCTGATTGTTGTGGCTAAAACTTCCAGTATTCTGTTGAATAAAAGTAGTGAGAGTGAACATCCTTGTCTTGTTCCTGATCACAGAGGAAAAGTTCTGTTTTTCCCCATTGAGATATTAGCTGTGGGTTTTTCATATGTGGCCTTTATTATACTGAGTTATGTTCCCTCTAAACCCAATTTGTTGAGGGTTTTTATCATGACTGGATGTTGTACTTTGTCAAATACTTTCCCTGTGTCTATTGAAATGATCATATGGTTCTTATCCTTCCTCTTATTTATCTCTTATTTATGTGATGTATCACATTGATTGATTTGTGAATATTGAATCACCTTGCAGCTCAGGAATAAATCCCACTTAGTCATGGTGAATGCTTTTTTTTAAAATGTATTATTGAATTCAGTTTTCTAGTATTCTATTGAGGACTTTTGCATCTATGTTCCTCAGGGATATGGGCCTGTAGTTCTCTATTTCAGTGGTGTCTTTATCTGATTTTGGTATCAGGATAATGCTGGCCTCATAGAATGAATCTGGAAGTTTCCCTTTCTTTTCTATTTTTTGAAATAGTTTGAGAAGAAAAGGTGTTAACTCTTCTTTAGATGTTTGGTAGAATTTGCCTGTGAGGCCATCTGGTCTTGGACTTCTGTTTGTTGGGAGTTTTCTGATTACTGACTCAATTTCATTGCTGGTTATCATGTATTCAAATTTTCTGTTTCTTCCTATTTCAGTTTCGGTAGTTTATATATTTCTAGGAATTTAGCCTTCTAGGCTGTCCAATTTGTTGGCATATAGTTTCTTATAATATTCTCTTATAATTGTTATATTTCTGTGGTGTTGGTTGTAATTTCTCTCTCCTACTTGTTATTTTATTTACTTGAGTCCTTTTTCTTTTTTTTCTTGGTAAGTCTGGCTCTGAGATTATCAATTTTATTGATTTTTGCCAAGTACCAGCTCCTGGTTTCATTCATCTGTTCTATTAATTTTAAGTTTCTATATTATTTATTTCTTCTCTAATCTTTATTATTTCTTTCCTTCTGCTGGTTTTAAATTTCGTTTGTTGTTCTTTTCTGGATACTTTAGGTGTAAGGAGAGGTTGTTTCTTTGAGATTTTTCTTGTTTCTTGAAGTAGGCCCGCATTGCTATAAGCTTCTCTCTTAGAGCTGCTTTTGCCGCACCCCAGAAGTTTTGGACCATTGTGTTTTCATTTTCACTTATTCCCGTGTACCTTTTTATGTCTTCTTTTACTTCATTGCTGACCCATTCATTGTTTAGTAGTGTGTTATTTAACCTCCATGTATTTGCAGTCTTTCCAGGGGTTTTTTGTGGTTAACTTCTACTTTCAAAGCATTGTGGTCTGAAAAGATAGATGATCTGACTTCAAACTGATAATTTGTTGAGGCTGGTTTTATGGGCTAATATGTGATCTATTCTAGAGAATGTTCCATGTGCTGTTGAAAAGAATGTGTATTCTGCCTTTTTAGTATGGAATGTTCTGAATATATCTGTTAAATCCATTTGTTTCAGTATATCATTTAAAGCCATTGTTTCCTTGTTGATTTTCTGTTTAAATGATCTGTCCATCAATGTAGTGGAATGTTAAAGTCCCCTATTATTATTGTACTATTATCAATTAATTTCTTTTTGTTTGTTATTAACTGTTTTGTGTATTTGGGTATCCTTATGTTGGGCATGTAAATATTTACATCTTATATATTCTTGTTAGATTGTCTCCTTTATGGTTATAGTATTTTACTTTGTCTCTTGTTAGTTTTTGTTTTAAAGTCTGTTTTGTTCAGTATAAGTATTCCTATTCTGGCTTTCTTTTGACATTCATTTGCATGATAGATGTTTCTCCATCTTCTCACTATCAATCTGTCTTTAGGCCTAAAATGACTCTCTTTTAGGCAGCATATAGATGGGTCTTGTTTTTGTAACCACTCTGTCACCCTATGTGCTTTGATTGGAGCATTTAGTCCATTTACATTAAAAGTAATTATTGATATGTATTTATTTCCATTTATTACGTATTTTGTAGTTGTTTCTGAAGATTTTCTCTGATCCCTTCTTGTCTTTCTCATGTGTTTTCTGATTTTATTTAGTGATATATTTGGATTTCTCTATATTCTTTGTATGTTCTTAATAGTTTTTGATGTCTGGTTACCATTTGGTTTGTATATAACCCCTTTTGCCTACAGCAGTCCAAATTAAGTTGATGATCATTTAAGTGTGAACTTGTCCTTTTTTTCTTTCTAAGTTATCTCTATGCTTAATGTAGAACTTGATCTTGATGACTCTGAAATCAAGAGTCACATGCTCTACTGACTGAGCCGGTCAAGCACCCCCTGAACCCTTTCCTGTACTCCCCACATTTTAGATATATGTGATTACATCATATCCTTCTTTTGTGAGTTCCTTAACTGATTTTTTATAAGAATATTAATTTTTACTGCTTTTGTGTTTCCTGCCTTTATACTATCACTTTTGGTCTCTCTTTTCTACTCAAAATGTCCCCTTTAATATTTCTTGTCACCAGGGAGCAGCACAGAAAACAAACCACACTGAAATTGATGGAAAATATTTTTGAGTCTCTATGTGTATATGTACGTGTGTGTGTAAGAGAGAGCAAGAGGGAAGGAGGGAAATAGTGTAGACCATACAGTAACAGATAGCAAAAGCTACATTTCTCTTGAGTAAAATGTTGTCATCCTTCTGTTAGAATTGTTTTTGGCAGACTCAAGTAGTAGGATCAATTCCTTCAGTTATTGTCTCTTGACAGGAAGAACAATGTTAAAAATTCAGTACATCTTCCTCATGCTATAGATTTAAAGTGAGTTTTATATTCCAAATATGAACATATACAAAGATTATTTTCTTCATGTGGTGTATTATTTAAATATTTTAATTTTTAACATTTAAATATATATATGCCACATAAAAACTATTATTTTCTTATCATTCAATTGCACTTTCCATTGTCTATGAAAAGTACAAAAAGGCACAGTGCTTGTGTGTGCTCTACATTTTGAGCTGGTTTGGGTTTCCCACAACTTGGAGGATTATCTCAATAGGAGGGCACAACAGGAGCCCATCAAGTGGTCTCTAAGGAGACGTGGTCTGAGCTGGAGCAGTCCAGACACAACGATTTTGTTCTTGGTGTCAATGTCCTAGAGCCAATATAAATATTTAGAGTCTCTCAGGATGCCTCGACTCCCATGATGGATCTGTCAGCCCTAGAATCTGGGTTGTAAAGTCTGATGCAAATTCAAATGCCATTATCACTAACTAGATCTATTATCTCTCTCATTTGCCCTCTTTCTGTCTCCTTAGGGCCTTATGGTTCTTTGGAGATCTATTGGGTGCTACCAGAAGTATGTGCGAGAGGTCTAGCATCAGAGTCTGAGCAGAGTTCTCATCTGTTTGATGTGATATTTCACTGGAAAAAAATGTTTTGAGACAAATTATAAAAACTATGAAATAAAATGATCTCAAAAGCTCATTCCAGTTGTATCCTGTGGTATTTCCATCACTTTCCAAGACTGTATTCCTTGGCTCCTACATTTCCAAGGTTTTGAGGGATGGTCCTCTTGGTTTTACAGCAGTGAGTGACTGAGAAAAAAAAGAAAGTCATTTTGAAAAATGGATTGGTTCAGCCCTTGATTAGTAGCATGCCTACACATGGGACCTGTGATGTTTGTTTTGCCCTCACCTTTTATCCATACTCCTAACATCATAGATGTTTGCAGCATTGTGTCCTCTAGGTGGACTCAACTAAATAATAACAAAAATGTGTGCTTTCTTCAAATGATCTATGATACAGATAACTATAATATATGTTTGTGCTTTCACACATGTCCCAGGCTTCTGTTACATAGAGAAGAAAGAGCATGTGGCATTCTAATATGTCTATAATTTTCTTTCAGAAAACTTAATGTGTTTGTAAGCATATTAGTTATGATACATGTATATTAATTTTCTATAAAAATAATGATTAGTTTGTATTCAGAGACAATTTTTTAACAGAATGGCCACAGAGAAGGATGAGTGCTATATTTGAAGTTTGTTTAATTTGTTTCTCTAGGTAACCTTCCAAGTCAGGATGGGTTAAATACTAACACTTAAAAATTTTGGGAGAATTGGCCAGAAAATATAGAAAAACAAACCATTACACGCTAATTTTTAATCTTCCTTTTTCTGGCACTACAACTCAACCATGCTAGAGTCCTTGTTCTCTTTCTTCACTTCTGTCACAATGGAGGAAAGTTTTCTTCAGCCTCTTCCTGAAGTTCCTCATTCCTTTGGTGACACTTTTCTCACTTTATTTTCTCTCACTTTTTTTCTGGATTATTACAACTAGTATTCAATCATGTGGTAATGTTTCCCATTGCAAAACAGATATTTTTTTAAGTCTCTCTCATCGTCTGAATCAACTTCTCAAAAGAACTATCTACATACGTCTCTACCTTTTTACCTCTCACTTATGTCTCACAATGTTGGTCTCGCTACTTCAGTAAACTGCTCTAAGTCAACCTCACCAATAACTTGCACGTCCCATATCAGGATGACTCTTTGCCCTCAATTTAGTATTTTCCTACTTGACATATTATCTTTTGTTGACTCAGAGAGATGACTTAGTGGACACACCTCTTTCCTGAGCATCTTTCTTTGTAACTGACCCTTCTCTATTAGTTTTTCTGGCCAGTTTCTCCTTTACCAAACTTATGAATATTAGCATTCATCCATATTTAATGCTGAGTTCACTTTTCTACTCTACACTTCTGCAACAGATGATCTCATTAAGTCTGATGCATCAGTTTGTTCTGATGGCTTCTACATGTATTTCTGCAGCCCTCACCTGCATCACTTGCGTTCTACTGTCTATTTGGCATCTCTTTTTAAATGCATTATCATCACCTTGAACTTCATATGTCCATGGTGGGAATTTTGATTCTTCATCCCACTTAGCCCATTTACTTCTCCCAGATATTTCTGATTCAGTACATAGTTCCATCCTCCACATTATTGCTGAAGCCCAATGCGAGGAGCCAACACTGATTTCTCTAGTCCTGTGCCTTACTCAGCTATTTGCAAACCTGCGTCTACTCTTTACAAAACAGATATGGAGCCATTCTCTTTTCTCTAGTTCCACCACTATCAACCTAACCAGGCCTCTGAATGATGGCAAAAGTCTACTATTAGATATCCCCCACTATTTTTTTTCTCTTTTCCAACCCAGTTTTGACTTGGCAGGAAAAGTAACTTTATCAAAATGTAAACAGAACCACATCACTGTCCCTGTAAAAGTCTTCAACTGATTTCCCACTACACTTAGAAATAAGTCGAAACTTCTTAACAAGACTGAAAAATCCCTGTGTGACCCAACTCTTGCTTAACGACACCGTGTTCCTCATTTGCCAGGTGACAGTCCAGCTAATCCCTCCCTTTGTCACTGGGTCTGAGCCCTTTCTCTCCAGAGACTTTGTGGATATTCTCACTTTTGCCAGGGAAATTCATCCTGGTGGTCATTACCTGAATAGGTCCCTCTCTTCTTTTTGGTTTCTGCTTAAATGGTCCACCCCTAGAAAACCTTCTCTGACTATTGTCTATCATTCTTGTCCTCAGCGCATTCCTTTTTGTTCAGAACACTGACTATGATTTATTTATTTTTCTAACTTCTCTAGTTGTCTAAGCTCCATGAGGGTAAAGAAAATGTCTATGAAGTATATTGTTTTATCTTCAATGAGTAGCACATTTCCTTACACATAGTTACTTAATAAATGTTACTTAGTAAATGTAACTTGATAAACATTGAATAAACAAACATATTGTTACTTAATAAATGTTGAAGAAACAAATATATTGTCACTTTATTTCATTAGGGGATGCACAAAAACATATACAGTTTGTCAATTTTCTAATTAAAAATAGAGTACAAAAGTATATTGATTCTGATAGAACTAAGTGAAATGGGAAGTAGAAAAAAACACTTAGTGATTCAAGAAGAAAATTGCATTTTTATTCAATGTGTCTTTCTACAAAACTAATGAACAATGTTACATATTTATCATAAGTCTTGGAATTTTGAGAGTAAAGAGAAATATACATTGTGATCCACTATGATAAATGTTTTGTAATCTAGTTTTTCTTCAACTATGTAAGTCAATTGTATAAATAAAAATTTTGCTGAATCATTTGGATAATCATTTCAACATAATGGTTTCAGTGAAAACATTTATAGATAATCTTTCCATTGGCTTCCATTCCTCCTTTGTACTCAGGGCTTCATACTGTGCTAAGAGTATGAAGGAGAGTTTCCTGTTAATACAGATTACTCTTCAGTTCAGGCACTTTCATTTTTTATTTTGATCAGAAATGTACTCCTGACCCACATCTATTGGGATATGGATGTCAAGTTGTTTGTTTTTCATGTATAACCATATTTTTTTATGATTTCCTTTTGTCCCTCTATAGTGTTGGTAAGATGCTAACTGGAGATAAATTTGCCACCAAAGGCTGTAGCTGCTGTATTTTTCTCCCTGTGAAAATAACTATTTTCAACTGTTGCACTGACTTTGTTCTTAAGATGCTCTCAAGAACTTTTTAAAGTCAGTCACCTGCACAATATCCCTCTTATTCTCTGTCTCATCTGAAAATGATGTACCTCTTGGTATCTCTTTTTCAATGGCTGTAACAAAAGTGTGACTTCTTGAACTCATGAATAAAACAGATAGCTTGTCTGTTTTTTCCACATATTAGGATTTTCAAAAATATATATGTGAATTTTACTCACTTGTTTTACATCAGGGACTTCTGTGCCCTTTCCTTACTCTCCTTGATGTTTAAGAGTTGAGTATTGGGGCACCTGGGTGGCTCAGACATTAAGCTTCTCACTTTGGCTCAGGTCTTAAACTTAGGGTTTATGGGTTTGAACCCCACAATGAACTCTGTGCTGATAGCTCAGAGCATGGAGCCTGCTTCAGATTCGGTGTCTCCCTCTCTATCTTTTTTAAAAATTATTTTTAATGTTTTTTTTTTAAATTTATTTATGAGAGGCAGAGAGAGACAGTGCAAGCAGGGGAGGGGCAGAGAGAGAAGGAGACACAGAATCCGAAGCAGGCTCCAGGCTCTGAGATGTCAGCACAGAGCCCAATGCGAGGCCTGAACCCACAGACCGTGAGATCATGACCTGAGCTGAAACCGGACGCTCAACCGACTGAGCCACCCAGGTGCCCCTCTCCCTCTCTCTCTGACCCAACCTGCTTGCACTGTCTCTCTCTGTCTCCCAAAAATAAATAGAAAGCATAAAAAAATAAAAAAATAAGTAAATAGAAAAAGACATAGATGAACACTGTATCAAAAGTTTATGATTGAATTCATTATAAATTGCAAACTAACTGTTGCATTATCTTACATTCTCTGCAAACACATAAAAGTTCTAGCTGTTCACATCTTGACAACACTATTGTCAATCTTTATTTTATTCATTCTAGGGAATATGTAGTAGATATCTCATGGATATCTAGTGGATATCTCATGATGGCTTTAAATTTGCATGCATCTGACAACCAAGGATGTTAGGAAATGTCCTTTTGTTTGGATTTTGGTAATGCTTAGTGTATATATCTGTGAAATGTTTTACTGAGAAGCAACGATGAGGAACAGAGATAGAGCAAGGGTGGAGAAAAGAAAACAATAAATAATGAGGACATTTATGGAAGTTCAGCCCTTAAATTGTCTTTTGTTTTCCTATGTCTTGGGACATCTAGTGATGGTTCTAGTTGTTGTTCTTCATGGGTTATGAATGAGTGTGTAAATTTAAGATAGTGGTATATGTAAATTTTAATCTGATAGAAATAACCAAACAGTGCAGGTTATTCATTGTAAGAATGTATTAAATGGATATAAAGAGAACAGACTTCTGGATTTCAAAAAGCTGGAGTTGTTACCTACTTCTCTTTAAAATATAAATTTTCAGGGCACTGAGTGGTTCAGTCAGTTAAGTGTCTGACTCTTGATTTCAGCTCAGGTAATTATCTCACAGTTCTTGGGATTGAGCCCCGCATTGGGCTATGTGCTGACAGAATGGAGCCTGCTTGGGATTCTCTCTCTCCCTCTCTCTCTCTGCCCCTCTCATGCTCACACTTTCTCTGTCTCTCTCTAAAAACAAGTAAAGATAAAAAAACATTTAAAATACAAATTTCAATTTAAGTTTTCATAGAAAACTTGCCAGTAAATATATTGGCTTTGAGATCAAATATAGACATTGTAACTCTGATTTCATTTAACCCAGATTCCTGCTCAACATTTAGCTTATTCTATTTGAACTTCTATTAAACAATAATATCAACATTTTAAGATACATTAAAATCTTAGAAATCAAGGAACATAAGGGAACCACATTGAGTATTTGATACAAATATTTATAATTTATTTTTAGCACTATGTAGACCCAAATGGGGATAACAATAATCAATGACTTTTAGAAATAACAGATCTTCATTTTCTCCTCTTCAAAGAAGTCTATGGAGAATCAAAGGATACATTTTGATTTTAGCACATCTCTTGGGGAGCTTTTGTATGTAGATCAATACAAGAGAATTTCTGTCTACATTCCAACATGACATTATGTAGTTTTAGACACTAAGTCCTGTGATTACCACATAACCCAAGTGCCACATAAATTATCTTCATAAATAAAACTTTGCATACATATGCAACTTCAGAATGGAGCAATAAATTGGCCATGACTCCTTGTCTCCTTAGACGCCACTTCATCACTTCCTTTAGCAAGTTGGGACTGAGGGCACTGTGGTGGACGCCTTTGTTTAATCTCTGATCATGATGCACCTCATATTTCAATATACAGCGGGTACAGTTAGTTGGCCTTTGGAGGAAAGAAAAGTTCAGTTTCCTGCATGTCAGTCTTTTTACCTTCCTGCCTACAGCAAAGTTTGAAAAAAAATTACTTGGGAGAAATGTTAAGGAACCAAACCTTTTACAAAACATGTCAAGATTAATTGCTGGCTTCACTCATGAGCTATGTAGACTGTTTCCTAAGATTCTCATCTTATTAGATACAATGATTCATATTCCCCTTCTTGGCAAAACATCTGCTTCTTTGCAGATACCCCCATCAATAATGTAGGCAGTCATGGGGTTCTGCCAGCACTGAACTCATTTACAGATACAAAGAATAAAAACGTTTCAAGAATCTCTTTGCTCTCTGGTACCTTAGACTTTAAATATTGGTGCTTTGGTAATTTAGAAATCTCCTACTTAACTGTATTACACGAATGATTTGGACCTAAAACTTGTTTTTCATTCAGCCCAAATTGGAAAGCTGTTAACATGAGTTATTGAGCATTCTTATCCATATTCATCTCTTCTGTGACCTTGTAGGGCTAACTCTGAAGCTTCTGTATCTTGAGGTTTTTCTTCACATAGAGTTATTATGGAAGAGCCTGAGACTGGCCATTTTAACTTCCATTCTCAGTTCCCCACCCCCTTACTGTGACAATGAGGTGACAAACTTGAGAAGCAGAGATGTACGGTGCTGATTATAGCGGGGTCTCTGTACAACTGCCATATGCCTCCCCCTGTCTCTAGACTTTTTGTCCTATGAGAAAAATATTCCCCTACATATTCAAGCCACTCTGTGGCAAATTTTCCTATCTTTGCAGCTGCAAATAAACTGACATGATTACATTTGGCCCCCAAATGTCCCACTGAATAGAGAGGGAATCTTTCATCTGAGAATGAGATCTGAAGAGCAGTGAAACAATAAAATAGGTTTTGTTTTTAGCATTCTTGGGACAAACTTTTATGAGAGATGATACTGAGTTACAGCTACAACCAGACCTCATATTTGCAACTGTGATGAAAGCTTATTAAAATCTAAGCTCTTTAGATAGATATTAAAGGTCTTCCTCTCTTCTATTGGGATGTCTATTCATTGTTTCCTGGAAATACATTTTTAAAATTAATTACCTAATTAATTAATTTTTTGAGAGAGAGTGAGCAGAAAAGGGCAGAGAGAGAGGGAGAGTGAGAATCTTAAGAGGCTCCATACTTGGACTTAACCTGACCATCCTCAAAGCATGACCTGAGTTGAAATCAAGAGTTGGTTGCTCAACCAACTGAGCCAACCAGGTGTCCCAAATTTAGTAGTTTTAAAAGGATTTATATTTCTTGATCCATTGTTTTTGGAAATTCATATAAAATGATGAGAGAGAAATATATATTATCTGAAGTGGTTTTGAAATAAAAGCAAATTATTGAAAGAGGAAACTCTTACCTATCTAAGAATAGTTAAATTGTTAATTGAGAATAGTCACCATAGAAAGCAAAGGATTATTTATTGTAAGTGTTCTGGGAAAGTACAGGAAAGAAGGAGCATGTTTCTCAAAAACTGATGATTAGGAGTGGGAGATATAGGCTCCCAGTTATGAAATGATTAAGTCGCAGGAATAAAAGTCACAGCATAAGAGCTACAGTCAAGGATACTGTCATAGTGATGCAATGGGACAGATGGTTGCTACATATGTGGTGAACATAGGGTAAGGTTATAAACTTGTCAAATCACTCAGTTTCCAGATCACCTGAAACTAGTGTAACATTGTGTCAATTACACTAAGCAAAAGAAAAGTGTAAAAAAAACACTAAAAAAAATACGATTAAAGAAAGAAAAAAAGGTTAAATAGGATGTATTAAGATCAAGGTGGAGGAGAAACTAAAGAAAAGGTCACTTTTTTTGAATATGTCATAAGTCAGGTTAGAAGATATGAGAGATCTTAACATTGTTATTTTGATATCAAATTTTAATCATGTTAGCACTCTCCATAGAAAAATAGGAATAAAGATTATAATCAGCTGTATTTACTAAGCATGTAGGTTCCAGGTTTTATACTTATTTTCCATTTAATCCTCTCCATAACCTGATAAAGTACTGAAGTAGGTTCCAAAATTACCATTGTACAAATGAAAAACTGAAGCTTCAGAAAAGAAATAATTTTGCCAAAACAACCCTGTTACTGAAGGATGATGCCAGGATTTGGACTTGGATTTATCTGATTCCAGACTGCAAGTTCTTAACCACTTTTTGGGTAATCTATTCTGTAGCTTTGCCCATGTACATCTTCGAGTTGTCTCTTATAGTTAGTTAATTCACTTAACGGTAAGGTACATACTTACCTATGTGATTTTCTACATGTAGTAGAAAATGCAGTTTCTTTGACTCTTGGTTCTGTCTCAAGGCTTTGGACAAGTTATTTATCCTCTGTAAGTCCTGAGTTTTCCTGTAAAATGTGGATGCCTGCCTTGAATGATTATTGTGAAGGTTTAAGTGTCCATCACACATGAATGCAAATGGTACTCTTTAATATTGTCTTCTATCAATAATGTGTTTCTGTTCACAAATACTGTGAAGAGGCATCATTGGTTATAAAAGTACACATAGATTGAAATAAGCTTTTAAAAATTGAAATACATTTGACTTATAACATTGTGTAAGTTTCAAGTATATAACATATTGATTTGAAACATTTATATATTGCAGTATGGTACATGTAATTATCATATAATATATGTATCATATATACCATATGTTATATATCACATATATTATATATCATGTGATATATCTGATATATATGTTATATATGTATATTATATAATATATATTATGCCACAGTAATTATCATTTCATTTCATTTTTTGGTGAGAATAATTAAGGTCTACTGTCTTAGCAAGTTTGATGTTTAAAATCCAGGAATATTACCTATAATCACTATACTGTAATCTCATAGATCTCCAGGACTTATTTATCTACTAGTTGAAAATATGTACCCTTAAACAACATTTGTCCCATTACCCCGACTCCCAGTGCATGGTAATCAACATTATACGCTCTGTTTTTATAAATTCTACCCTTTTAGGGGCACCTAGGTGGTTCAGTTGGTTAAGCGTCCGGCTTCAGCTCAGGTCATGATCTCACGGTTCATGGGTTCGAGGCCCGCGTCGGGCTCTGTGCTGACAGCTAGCTCAGAGCCTGGAGCCTGCTTCAAATTCTGTATCTCTCTCTCTCTCTCACCCTCCCCTGCTCGTGCTCTGTCTCTCAAAAAAAAAAAATTAAAAAACATACTAAAAAGCGAAACAAATTCTACTTTTTTAGATTCCACATATAAGTGACATCATACAGTATTTGTCTTTTCCTGTCTGATTTATTTAATTAAGTATAATATTCTCAAGGTCCATCCATATTGTCACAAATGGTTTTTCCTGTGGCTAAGTAATATTCCCCCCAATATAGGTGTGTGTGTGTGTGTGAATAAATAAATAAATATGTATATACATATAAACATATATATATACCCACACACACATCACATATACATAATTTATTTTTTTCCATTCATCCACTGATGGGCACTTAGGTTGTTTCCATTTCTTTACTGTTGTGAATTAGGCCAAAAACATGCAAAAAACATGGTCATGCATATACCTCTTTGATAATCTATTTTTTTTTCCTTTGGGTATATACCCAGAAGTGGAATTGATCAGTCATATGGTAGATTCCACCTTTTTTATGTTGCAATACCAATCTATGTATGAAGCGTTTCTGGTCACAGCTTTCCAAAAATAAGATTATAAAATACACACTTTTCTTACTGTTCTTGTTATTCAGTGTCTTGTAGAAATCCTCCATGTCAGTTGGGGCAGCTCTAATGTGCTCTTTAATTGTGCACAATTACTAATATTCACATTAATTATGAGTATACCATAATTAGTTCAGCCATAATAATCTGAGTGTAAAACACTCATTTGGTTCCTATCTCAGTTTATAGTTCTTAGCAACTCTGAACAATTAATCTTTAAATAGCTCATTCCATACATCTTTATATACTGGTATTTGATTTTTTTATAATGATAAATTCCTATGAATAGGGTTAGTTGGTAGGTCATTTGTATATTTAATTTTAATAGGCTTTGTCAGATTACTTTCCAAAAAGGCAACAACAATGTGGGAATATGCTTTTCTGAAAAATTTCCCTGTTGCTCATTTTTGGTTTGGGCAATATGGTAACACAAAGCAAAGTGAAACAACAGAAATATGAGCATGGAAAAGTAGCATATTCAAATGTCTCATAAACATATATATGTGTGTGTGTGTGTGTGTGTGTGTGTGTGTGTGTGTGTGTATAGTCTGTATGTTTATTTTAAGAGAGAGTGAGCAACAGTGGAGGAAGGGCAGAGAGAAAGGGAGAAAGAGAATCCCAAATCCCAAGTGGGCTCAGCATTATTAGCATGGAACCAGAGGCAGGGCTCAGTCTCACCACCCTGAGATCATAACATGATCCAAAATTAAGAGTCAACCACCCAATTGGCTGAGCCACCCAGGTGCTCCTAACAAGCTTTTATATATATATAAATATTTTACCACGAAGATAAATCAATTAAAATGAAACGACAATGAGATACCACTTTATACCTAATAGATTGGCCAGCTCTTCCCGGGCACTGCTCTTCTGAAGTCCTTCCTAGGGACTTTATTTTGTTGATCCTTCACTCATAAGAAGCGGGAAGCTAAGGAGCACCAGCATACTCACTGGCTCCTTTTCTGCTTTGCCTGTGTCCTCCTCCCAGCCATTGCTTAGTTTGGGTGAGGATGTTGGCTTTGAAGGTGAGAGAGGAAAGATGACTGTGTTAGCAAGCCATTCTTGTCCTAGAGTTCCGGCCCTATGGGGCACCTGGGCGGCTCAGTTGGTTAAGTGTCTAACTTTGTCTCAGGTTGTCTCATGGTTCTTGAGTTCGAGCCCCTCATTGGGCTCTCTGATGTTGGCACAAAGCCTGCTTTGGATCCTCTGACCTTCTCTCTCTGCCCATCCCCTGCTTGTTTTCTCTCCCTCTCTCAAAATAAATACATGAAATGTTAAAAAGGAAAAAAGAATTCTTTTTCTATCTTTTGGAGAAGTTCATTAGACTTAGAATTTCATGAAACAAAAAAATGTTCATTGAAAATGCCTGAACTCATCTTGGGAAGTAAAACTCCTTGATGTTTATTATGTGAGGCAGCCTTGCATATTTGTGTTACTTCCTGGGCATTGGTTTTGGACCCCTGGTTTATTTGTAGCAAAAATATTTCATGCTTAGCACCATCCACGTGCAACCTGGGTTGGGCGACTAGTTTTGGCTAAGAGACCATGAATTTCTGCATACATTTGATGTTTCTCTGATGAAACAGGGATAACTATGAATAACTTTTAAAGATGGATTAACCAATGTCTGAAAGTAAGGATAATGATGATTTAACAATCTTCCTTCAGAAGAGTTAAGTGGTGACTGAAAACACACTTCATAGTTTTAATATACACATTATTTTTTCAAATTTAAATCAACATGTGAAATTTAGACTCAAGTAAGCCTTTCAAAATTTTACAAAATACTGATTCCCACTTTTAGATTTTTAAAATCTTTTTTATCTTGTGATTAAAATAACCTGAAAATTTACTGAAAAATTCTGTTTCCTAATTCTTTTTTAAATTTTTAATGTTTATTTCTTTTTGAGAGAGACAGAGACAGAGACAGAGAGACAGATAGCCAGAGAGAGAGAGAGCATGAGCAGGGGAAGGGTAAAGAGAGAGGGAGACACAGAATTACAAGCAGGCACCAGGCTGTCAGCACAGAACTCAACACAGGGCTCAAACTGACAAACTGCAAGATCATGACTTGAGCCAAAGTCGGATGCTTAACTGACTGAGCCTCCCAGGTGCCCCTCAAATTCTTAAATATACATGGATACTCATCCTAAGGCTCATATATTCATATGAGCAATAATGTATCATCTATTTAAATTCAGTAAAGCTTTTTCAAGCAAAAAAGAGAACGTTCATAATTCATTCTATTAGTTGTGTACTAGTTTTTGAGACTTTAGGAAAAAATGAGCATGGAAATGTAAAAGTGGACCAAATTTCCCATTTTACTCTAAGCATGTGAGAGGCACAAATGCACCTCCTACTGCTTAGTGCATGTCTGTGAACAGTAGGATAAAAATGAATACTTTAAAGATGCTCTTCCAGATACATTCCTTAGAGTTGAGCACTAGTATTCTATGTACAAAGCATTCAGCAGGCAAAGAAAGTACTCTTTTCTTTTTCAAGAAAAAAAATACAATGAATTTTGTTTTTGTGGAGACCTCCTCCTAAAGGTTTTCATTTTAAATATCTCAAGATTTTCTTTAGACATTTGGGACCCTTAGCTGACATTTTCCAGGTACTTAGAGCTCTATTTTCCTTCTGAGAATAGAGACTTGTGATAACAGCACTATTCCTTTTTAGTGTCTGCAGTATTGACTAATGAATTCCATACTTCCTTAATCAATGTATTTAATAAGTAAAACTAAAACTTGTAATATGTACTGGGTAGATATTAAATACTGCTTAACTCTACTTGCTTCTGCAAATGACTTGAGGCAGCCTAGTGGAACAGATAAATGCGTGGTCTCTAAGTTCAGTAAGACTATGGAAAGTTAGTCAGAGCTAAACTTTTCCAAGACTCAATTATTCATTTATAAAATGAGAAGTAGTAATTCATATTTTATCAGTATTTTATGAGGACTAGTACATTCATAAATGTCATGAGTGACTTAAAGCTTATTCGAGCCTCACTAGTCTTGATATTTTAGCAGAGTTCGGTGGGGTTGATGCCTTGTTTCTTG
>NC_043705.1:111721231-111837273 GCF_006229205.1 Suricata suricatta | reverse complement strand
CTTAAATTCCACCTCTATACTACAATATACTTGAGGTCCATGCGAAAAAGTAGCTACCTTTTATATAGGAAATGGAAAATTAAGTCTTTGGTGTTGTAAAAGCAACTTCATTTAAACATAACCAACCCCACCACCAAAAAAAGAAGAGGAAAAAGAAAAAAAGTAATGAAAATAATAAGAGAAAAATCCAAGACACACTTCCTAGGGGAAAAGAAAAAAGCAACAAAAAAACAAAAAAAAACCATCATGTAATTTCTGTCCTTGACGGAATGTATTAAATAAGCAAACACTACCAACAAGCAAAACAAGTACTACAATGTAAAAACATTAAAAAAAAAAGAAAACGCTCTCACACGCATAAATGAAAGATTGCACACAACTCACATCTTTTCAAGCTTCAATAGTAAAAATTCTGCTACTATGATATGACTCAGATTTTTATCAGTAGCCCACACCATTCTCTTAAGTTTCAGAATCATGTATCTAACTTCCTGTATCACATCCAGGAAGTCTAATAGACATTACAGCCTTAATGTGACTGAAACAAAAGTTTGAATAATCTCTCTAAGCCTTTTTCTTCTCAGTTAATGGTACCATCCTCCATCTAGTTGCGAAGACTAAACTCCTAGGAGTCACTGTTGATTTCGTCCTTCATTAAGCTCAGTTAGCTCTACTTTCGAAATATGGCCTTGACTCATCTACTTCTTGCCATTTTCACTGCTGCAACCCTTGTCCAAGGCACTACTGTCACATGCCCGTCAACTACAGCTGGTTTCCCTACCTCCACACTTGTCCTACTGCAGTCCCGTTTTCCTTTCCATCTACCAGCCAAAGTGATCTTAATGCACCAACCACGGTCTACCTTGCCTAATGGTAAAAATTGAATGGCTTATGTTACAATTATATTTCTATCCGAACTCCTCAGAAGCTCCTCATGATCTCCCCAGGACCTCCTTGTCTACCTGGCAGGTCTCATCCCCCTGCTCTCATTGATGCTATTCTAACTGGTCTTGTTCTGTCTTTCAATTATTTCACATTTGTTCCTATCTAAAAGCTTTTACCACATACTTGGAATCTTGTTCCCACCTTTGCTATGATTGCCTTCTTTTTATTCCATCAGGTGTTAATGCAAGTGTTATTTTCTCAGAGAAGTCATCCTTAAGTTCCCTAAGAAAAACAAACCTCTAATTACTCTATAGCATGTTAATTAGTTTATTTTATTTTCAAAAAAGCACTTATCAATACCTAAAATTATTTAATTATGTTTTGATTTGTTGTCTGTATCCCCTACTCTTGCCACTAGATTATAAATTTGTTGTGGTCAAAACAATTTAGTTTTCTACACATTGCTGGCACTGTGCCGGTCACATTCTAAGGGTGGACTAAATGGTTACTGGAGTTGTTGTATTGCTACTTCAGCTGAAGTTCAAACACTCACTAACATATGCCTAGTCATAATTTCTACCTTTGTTAGTCTTTTTATTTTCAAAAGAGGGGTTACAATTTGATTAGAGTTGTTAACATATGGAACATTGGCTAACCATGACTTCATTAGGAAACGAAAGACTTGTATCTATAGGATTCTGTGTTACTTACACGCTTGCAGTTACCATCGATATATATAATCTAAGCCATGGAAATTCAAGTTACTATTATTATTATTTTAATATTTATTTTTGAGAGACAGAAAGATGGAATGTGAGTGGGGGGAGGGCACAGAGAGAGATACAGAGAGAGAGAGAGAGAGAGAGAGAGAGAGAGAGAGAGAGAGGGAAACACAGAATCCAAAGCACACTCCAAGCTCTGAGCTGTTAGCACAAAGCCCAATGGCCTCAGACCCACAAACCGTGAGATCGTGACCTGAACCAAAGTTGGACACCTAACCAACTGAACCACACAGGTGCCACCACAAAACTTCAAGTTAAGATCAACTAGTTGAACCACCTCTTATTAATGGAAATAAACTAGTAGAACTTTCCCGTTAAATAAAGTTTTATTAGTTACTTAGAAGTACAGTTAATTATGTCACTGTTTATTTTTCCCTACTTATAAGCATTAACCAAGTTTTGTTCTTCTGTTGACTCTTTTTGCCTGCCCTTTCCTCTCCAGTTTACCTTTTTAAAATGTTTGATTAATTTTAGTCATTTGAATTTTGGTTCTTCTGGTTAGTTTATTGACAACTGTGTAGAATGATTCTATTGATTATATAATCTTTTATATAGTGTTAGAACTCACTGTCCTTCAGACTGTCATAGTCCAAATATGAATTTTACATATGTTTATAACAGCAAAATTTATTCAAATAAGCTTTTAATGGCTTAAAAGTTTTAAGTAAAAGTTAACAGACTTACTTTAGAATTCAGTTTCAGATTTAAGCCACTTTGTTTGCAGATCTGAATTCAGATCCATCATGAACCCCAATTTCTCTTTTCAAACTTGAGCATTCTTTCCTGCTCTTTAATTCCACCACTGGATAGTCTGGATTTATAAGCCCTTTACAAATACTGTAGTTGGTTGAAAATCGGACTGTTTGTGCAGCAACGCTCTTGCTCCATCTTGCCTTTATGTTTATATCTGTCTAACTTAGTAAGTGGATCCATGTATAAATAAAGCTAATGAACAAAAAATTCGTATTTTATTTTTCTCTTAAAATATATATGTATTTGTTAGAATTCTTTTATCTTTTTTTTACAGATATTCAAAGGTAGATGGAAGGAAATTTTGACTGTAGGAAAAACAAACAAACAAGCAAACAAACAAACAAACAAAACAAACTCACAGGGGGTATCAATCCAAGGAGAGAAAAAAGGAAAAGCTGTTGTTCTGGAGTCCCGCTTGGATTAACTGTAGGCAAATGGAGAATAAGCTGTAATGAGCCCCTGCTGCTGGCCCCTAAGATGGAGAACAAGAAGAACAAAATAAGAATTGTGGGATCTACTGCTCCGAAATTTGAAACCACAGTAGTCACTTGGGATTCTAAATATTCAGGCATCTATTAGGTAGCAGCTTCAGCTAGCTACAGATCAAAGGAATACCAAAATTATATTTATAATCTATAAAGTAGGAAATCAGTTACTGAGGAAGTTCACTAGAAGAACAGAACTATAATAACTGTGCTACTAAGTAGAAGTTCTTGGGAAAAAGCATTTCCAAAAATTTAACCCCTTCACTTCTACTTCCCATTCCTACCTTGCCAAAAAAGAATGCTGGCTAAAGCTTTGAGAAAACCAAGTTGGGCCATATAGCCAAAAATATAACATTCATCTTTAGATGCTATTCCAGTGGACTATCCCAAATGCAGTGTAAGTTAGGATGGTTACCTCAATTATTTTCTGACTTCATTTTATAGTCACAAAGGAGAAGTGGTTTCCTTGTTCTTTTTAAGTATTTTATTTCCTTAAATTATCCTTTGAATAGTAGATTTCTAGAGGAAGAAATTGAAATGGGAAGCCTAACCTTTAAAGAAGGATGTAATATATATTGGAATTCCAAATTATGGAAACTGAAAATGAGGTGGAGTCTATTATCACTCTATCATCTCAGTTATATTAGGAACATTCATTCTTTCCTTCAGTAAGTACTTGTTAAGCATCTACTCTGTTCAGGTTTGAAGAATACAATACTGGAGAAAAACAGGCACAAATTCCTGTTCCCATGGAACTTTCTTTCTTTCTCATATGAAGGAGAGTATTGGGAATTCCAAGATTGCAGAGGATGAAGACTCTCAGAGAAGGCTAATGTTAAGGGTGTATCCCATCCACGTATCTATCTACCACTCTTCTGTTCACATTAATGCAGGAATTCTCTCCACAAAGTGTCCTTTGGGTTATATTATTTTAAATTTGTTTTTGTACTTCGATAAATTTGTTTTTTATCAGACAGTGAATAAAACAGCAATATATTTGTGAACCTTCACATATTTGATAAAATAGGAAACAACTGGAAAGTGTATACACCTATCTTTCTATGTGCTTGCTTGTGGTCTTGTATAGTCACTGATCCTCTGTTTCTTATACTGGGGGTGGATCCATGAAACCAAGAGAGTAAAGAAAAGCCAAATATGTTTTCTCTTTTTCTCGGCCTCCTCTTTTGCTCTAACTGTATCTTCTAATTCACCTATTCTCCTCTCTACTTCTTCAGTCTGTGCAGTGGTAGCCTCCATTTTATCATTCATCTGATTTATAGCCTTTTCTAACTTGTCACAGCTATTTTGAAGGTTCCTAGCCTTTGTATCAATATCTTCTCTAATAGCTTCTATGCTTTTTTCAAGCCCAGCAATTAATTTTATGACAATCGTTCTAAATTCTTGTTGAATTATGTTGCTTGTGTCTGTTTTGAGCAGTTCTGTAGCTGTGATTTCTTCCTGGAGTTTCTTTGAAGGAGAGGTCTTTCATTTCATCATTTTGGGTAGTCTCTTGTCAGTTTTGAAAGCTCGTTCTGCACTGTGTGTTTATTAGTATTCCTCTACAGAAGGAGGCTCTTTGAGTTCTAGGGTCTGTCGTTTCAGGAGATGTTCTTTTAATGGTGTCTCCCAGTTTCTCTTGTTATGCCTCTGATTAATTTATTTCCCTACTCAGCGATATTTGGGACTTTCTACTATGTGTGCTTTGGGTTGTTTCTTGAGGTAACCTCAGGCAACCATGAGACTGCTGTCAATAAGGGGTCTGTCTGCACACCTCTGTTCTTGGAGATCAGAAAGCTGTGGCTTTTTAATTCTTCTCAGTTTGATAATTGTCGGTGGACGGAGGTGATGGGGCTCCTTACTTCTCCGCCATCTTGCCACTCTCTTCTTCAAACCCAAATACGTTTTGAAGATGCTTTGGTGAAGTATTGGGAGGAAGGAAAAAAATCAGTTACAAGTTACCTCTTTTACAAAATGCATTGTAGGTCAGGGTTTAAGCCCATTTTACCATTACTATTTTTCTCATTAACACATAGCCCTTCTTCTCCTTTCCCTTTTAGATATCCCTTTTATCTACACTGAGCAATTTGAGCTCCCCATGTAGGAACCACCTGAAAATCTTACTAGACTATTAGAGGAATGACATGTGTGTTGGAAACCAAAATATGGATCAAATGCACAATTGATATACATTTGAATTAAATTATAATCTTAGTGCTAGTTGGCATTAAAACATTTCTCTTGGCTACTCTCATTTTTCAGCACTAATTGCTGTTGTACACAGGTTGAGAATTATTTATGCTCTTTGGTTCTTCTTTGTCCAGTTAGCACTTTTACCTCTTGGTCATCTGATTGTCCACTAACACTCTATTGGCTGTTCTTCAGATTCATCCGTTCTGAGTTTGTTTGATATAGTGTGGTGTGGAGAAGAAGTTGAAAACATTTGCTGACACAGGTTTGTGGGTCTGTCTATAATTTTGACATTGAGGACTTAAAACAAATGTGGCACAGGTCAAAGGCATTAAAGCTCTAACCTTTCTGAAAATTCCCAGGGCTTATTTTAATGGATTAGGCATAGTCCCACTGTATAGCTCAGGTGGGGCCTTCATATTTCCTTTTACAGCTCACCTCTTTAAGAAAGAAACTTCACAATGTAAAACAGCAGCCAGAGTTGGAAGACTTGAAAAAGGAAGTTGTTAGTGTAGCAGTAAAATAGGCTAGGTAAATTTTTCTCTCTTTCATTAGGTTTTGGTATTCTTTAGTCTTATGACTTATCTAAAACAGAGTGGCATTGAATCAGAGTTTTCCATTTTTCAAAAATTATGACATGCTTTATTTTAACCTGAAGTAAATGTTTTCTGAAGAGCCAAACTAATGCCATGACAGGCTTCAAATAAGCCTCAGAAACTAGAAGGCCCACGTTTCTGTTTCCCCAGGCGTGACTAAAACTTACTGGAACCTGTGGCCCCACCTGAAGTTTCAGAAACTTTAAAAACAAGGGACTTGCTCAACAAGTTAAGAATAATAACCCCCACTCAGATGGTTCAGGTTAATGGAAACCTACTCGCCCCTCCCCCCATGCCAGGAAATACCACCTTCCTGGGGGTCTGTGAGTGGCTCAGGCCAGACACCACCCTTAGCCGGGGCCAATCCTGGTCCAGCAGGGGAGTACCTGACATTCCCGCTGTTTTTATATGCTCCTTGAGTTTTAAATTAGCCAATCACCCTGCGCTGCACCAACCTCTGCTGATGCATCATCCTATCATATTGTAGTCCCTGCCCCTCACCCCACCTTTCACCCCATCCCTTGCCCCCAACTGTGATAAAAACCCTGCCTGACTGATGATCGGGGCTCTCAGCACGGATCTACTGAGTTGGTGAGGTCTGAGAGTCCGAGCTTAAGCCCAAATAAATGCCCTTTGCTTTTGCATACGTGACTCAGACTCCCTGGTGGTGTTGGTTTTTGAGGATACTGTGATCTGGGCCTAACATTTTCTGGGATTGAACTTCAATAATTCTCTTATTAAAAATTTTAGAATAAGAACTTCAGAAGTAAATGCATGAGCATTGTTCTTAGTTAGGTCTTCTAAAGATTTATTTAACTTAAAATTAATTGAATCACTTTAATAGTTTCATCAGCATAGAAACATGGCCTCTTATGTTTATGTCTTTTTCTTAAAAAAAAAAAAGGAAACTTACTATAAGGGGTGCCTGGGTGGCTCAGTTGGGTAAGTATTTGACTCTTGCTTTCATTTCAGGTCATGATCTCATGGTCTTTGAGATTAAACCCCACATTTGGCTCTGCACTGACAGCATGGAGCTTGCTTGGTATTCTCTCTCCCTCCACCCCCTCTCCCAAAATAAATAAATAAAACTTAAAAAAAACTTATTATGCAACTTCCCAAACATGATGAAAAGTAGAAAGTACAATAAATCTCTATTTATCAATCACCTGGCTTACACAACCATCATTGTTTTATTATTTGTGTTTATGTTTTAATAATTATGATTGCTAGATATTAGCAGAAAGAATCATTATTTTCTATTTTTAAAATGTTGGTAAAATTCCTTAGTCTACAAAACTATGATTTTGGGTAAATTTCATTTTAAAAAGTAGAATATTAGTTGTAGAACAGTGACCGAAATGCTACATTAAATTAAAAAAAGTAGTTCTTATTTCTGCTTTTTGTAATAATCAATATTATTTAAAATATTGATGGGGTATGAAGTTTTGTTTTCCAAACGTCAGCTGCTCCTTTCTCTCTTCCTGGTTCAAAGCCTGCATTGTCAGAAAGGAGACAAATTGGCAACTAGCCTAAATACCAGTGGGAATACATCGTCTCTTTTGGACTTATATTCTTAAATACCACCTTAAAAATCTGTAGATAATTAGTGCAGCAATCTTGAAAATATTAATTAAGAAAAGAGCTAATAATTACTATGTTTCAAATTGAAAGTGATATAATTAGACTTAAACTGTGAGGTTTTTATTTAAAATTGATTAAGACCTTCAATGAATTTCTTGGCAAAGAGAAATTTTCCGTTTCTATTCGTAACTAGTTAAGAGGCATATAAACAGTCTCAAATATTTGTTTCCTTATAGATTGTCTTGTCTAATTTCATTTCATTTTAATTATTTATGGACAAGATGATTTACTTACAATAACAAGATTCAGCAGAACTGGTCAAATAATCCTGGCAAAAAATGAAGGGATTTGATTTTGCTTTAAAAAAACCATATATATTGTGCATACCTTTTCTTTACTAAAATTTTAGAACATTTTCTACGAATCTACTTTATGTTATTCCCAAATCATTGCTTTTGTATGTGAAATAATGCACTGAGTTTCTCCCCCTCACCCCTCACTGCCTCAGAGAAAACTGAAATGGTGCATTAGAAAAAGGTCTCAAGCTGAATGATGCCATTTTGAATAGCTCGGTGTTGACAGGCTGGGTAGTAGTTTAGGAGCTTTGACTGTTGACACCACTCTTGCTCTTGTGGGTGATGATATCCCCGTGAAATACACCTCCCTGATCTGCCTTCAGAAATCTTAACTGCATCAGTCAACCCCTGTTGCCTGAACCTATGAGGTCATCATTATTACTTCATTTTTTATTCCTGGATAATCCAGGCTGAACTTCAGAAGCTTTTCTGCTTTTCTCATCACAAGTTATTACTCTGAAATATGGAAATAATCTGAGGGATCTTTTATGAAATGTATACTCCTCTATTCATCTAAATTATGCTATTGAAGCAACAAGCTGATTTTTTGAGCAATGGATTCACCAAATCTAAATAAATCTCAGGTGAATCAAATAGCTTCTCCCCATGCAACTAATTCCCAGGATAAAAAAGATAGAAATGTAATACTACTGGAAAAAGGATGGTAGTACTGCGGAGAGGGAATATGGTGTTTGATGAAAACTTAAATAAATTTAAACAAAAACAATTAATGAACTAGTGAAAAAGTGCCAGAGATTGTTGGCATTACTAATTCAAACAATCAGTTAAAAAAATAGTGAATTTCCTCTAACTGGAAAGAGGAATCTATAACTAGAAATTAAAACATTAGGAAAAAATTTCACATATAAAAGCTAAGATATATTAAATATAGTGGGTTAATACCTTATACAGCAAAAATGGAGATTAAAACACTAAAGCAGTAAAATCAATTATATCCACAAAATTATTTAAGGGATACAAAGATGTGAACTAAAAGATGTGAAATATGACATTTTAAACATAAAATGTGGAGGAGGGAGTAATTATGTAGTGCTTTAAAAATGTGTTCAAATGTAAGCAACCATTAACTTAAGGCTATACACAAAGGATGTTATATATGAACCCAATGGTAACCACAAATCAAAAACCTATACTAGATACTCACACACAAAAAAAGAGAAAATAATGCAAACACAACAGTAAAGAAAGCCATCAAACCACAATGGAAGACAGGAAGACAAGAAGAAAGGAATAGAGAACTAAAAGTACTAGAAAACAATGAACAAAATGCCAGTAAGTACATATCTATCTCTATTTACCTTAAATGTAATTGGACTAAATGCTCTAATCAAAAGATACAGGATGACTGAGTGGATAAAAAAAATAAGACCCCTGTCTGCTGCCTGTAAGAGTCTCACTTCAAACCCCATACGAAAGTTAAGGGATAACAAAAGATATTTCATGCAAATGGAAGCAAAGAAGAAAAAAACCAGGGTAGTAATTCTTATATCAGATTAAATAAAGTTTAAAACAAAGACTGTAGCAAGAGACAAAAAAGGACATTATGTAATGATAAAGGAATCAATCCAACAAGAGAATATAAAATTTGTAAATATCTATGCACCTGACACAGAAGGCACCTAAATACATAAAGCAAATATTAACAGACATAAAGGAAGAAATTGACAGTAATACAATAATAGGAGGAAATAGGAGTAATACAATAATCCACTTACATCAATGTATTAGATCATCAGACAGAAGATCAACAAAGAAATAATGCCTTTGCACAACACATTAGACCATATGGATTCAACAGGTATATACAGAACATTCTATCCAAAAACAAGAGAATACACATTCTTTTCAAATGCACATATGACAGTTCTCCCGAGTAAAGCACATTTTAGGCCCAAAAGCATGTTAATAAATTTAAGATTGATATTGTATCAAACACCTTTTCTGACCATAATGAGATGAAATTAGAAGTCAATTACAAGACAAAAAACTGGAAAACACACACGGAGGCTGAATAATATGTTACTAAACAACAAATTGGTCAATTAAGAAATAAAAAAGAAAATTTAAATGCATAGAAATAGATTAAAACACATAAAGATAAATTAAAATGAAACACAATTCTTTGAAACAGACCAAAAGCAGTTATAAGAGGGAAGCTTAGCGTAATACAGGCCTACCCAACCTCAAGAAACAAGAAAAATCTCAGATAAACTACCTGACCTTACATTTAAAGGAATAGAAAAGGAAAAAAAAAAACAAAGCCAAATCTAGCCAAAGGAAAGAAATAATAAATATTACAAGAGAAATAAATGAAATAGAGACTAAAAAAACAATAAAAAAGATCAACCAAGAACCAGTAGAGTAGAATAAAAAATAACCAATAGCTGATTCTTTGAAAAACTATACAGAGTTGATAATCTTTAGCCAGACTCATTAAATAAAATAAGAGAGAGAATTCAAATACATAAAATCAGAAATGAAGGAGTAGAAATAACAGTAGGCACCATAGAAATACAAAAAAGTATAAGAATATACCATGAAAAATCATATGTCCACAAATTAGATAGTCTATAAGAAATGGGGAAGTTCCTAGAAATATACAATCTTTCAAAGCTGTCTCAGAAAGAAATAGAAAACTTGAACAAAACAATTAGTATTAACAAAATTGAATCAGTAAAAAAAAAAAACAAAAAAAACACAAAAAGACAAAAACAGACAAAAAAGTTCCCAACAAAGGTCCAAGACTAGACAGCTTCACAGGTGAATTCTACCAAACATTTAAAGAAGAGTTAATTCCCATTTTTCTCAAACTATTCCAAAAAACAGAAGAAGGAAAATTTCCAAATTCATCCTTCAATGCCAGCATTACTCTGACTCTAAACTCAGACAAAGACACTAGTTGAGAGAGAGAGAGAGAGAGAGAGAGAGAGAGAGAGAGAGAACTACAGGACAATATCCCTGATGTATCCAAATGTAAAAATTCCTAGCAAAATATTAGCAAACTGAATTCAACAATACATTAAAAGGAATCATTCATCATGATCAAGTGTGATTTATTCCAGGGATGCAAGTGTGGCCCAATATTTGCAAATCGATGTGATACATCATATTAACAAGAAGGATAAAAAGCATGTGATTATTTCAATAGATGCAAAAAATGTTTGACAAAATATCATATCTACTCATGATAAAAACCCTCAACAAAGTGGGTTGAGAGGAAACATATCTCAACATAATAAAAGCTGTATATCCAAAACTCACAGCTAACATCATGCTCTACAGTGAAAAACTGAAAGTTTTTCCTCTGCGGTCAGAAACAAGACAAGGATGTCCACTCTCACCATTTTTATTCAGCATAGTTACTGGAAAGCCTAATCACAGTGATCAGACTAGGAAAAGAGGTAAAATGCATCCAAATTGGTAAGGAAGAAGCAAAAGTGCTACTATTTGCAGTTATGATACCAAATAGAAAACCCTTATATATGCCACCAAGAAACTTCTAGAATTAATAAATGAATTCAGTAAAGTTGCAGGATCCAAAATTAATATACAGACATCTGTTGCATTTCTAGGCACTAACAACAAAGGAACGGAAACAAAAATTAAGAAAACAATCCCATTTACAAAGGCACCAAAAAAATAAATTACCTAGGAATAAATTTAACCTAAGAGGTGAAAGACCTGTAGTCTGAAAAGTATAAGATATTCATAAAAGAAATTGAAGGCAACATAAACAAATGGAAAGATGTTCCATGTTCATGGATTGAATTAAACACCATTGTTAAAATGTCCACACTACGCCAAGCAATCTATAGGTGCAATGCAATCCTCCATAAAATACCAGTAACATTTTTCACAGAACTAGAATAGTTCTAAAATTTGTATCAACTATGAAAGATCTTAAACAGCCAAAGCAATCTTGAGAAAGAAGAGCAAAGATGGAGGTATCATAATTCTAGATTTCAAGATCTACTGGAAAGCTGTAGTAATCAAAACAGTATGGTACTGACACACAGCAATAGATACATAGATCAATAGTACAGGACAGAGAGCACAGAAATAAACCCACACTTATATGCTCAATTAATCTGTGACAAAGAAGGCAAGAATTTACAATGGGGAAAATAGTCTTTCCCATAAATAGGTTTTGGGAAAACTGGACAGCAATATGAAAAAGAATGAAACTGCACCACTTTTTTTTTTACATCATACCAAAAATAAACTCAAAATAGATTAAAAACCTAAATATGAGACTTGAAATCTTACTGAAGGAAAACACAGGCAGTAATCTCCTGGACATTAGCCATAACAGCATATTTACATGTGTCTCCTTAGACAAGGACGACAAAAGCAAAAACTAAATAAGTACATAAATAAATAAAATAATTGGCACTATACCAAAATAAAAAGCCTGTGTCCAGGAAAGGAAACTATGAAGAAAAAACAAAATGGCAAACTTGGGAATGATAGAAGATATTTGCAGATGCTATGTCCAATAAGGGGTTAATATCCAAAACATATCAAGAACATACATAATTCAACACCAAGAAAAAAAAAAACCCAATTTGTTTAAAAATGGACAGAGGACCTTGAATAGACATTTTTCCAAAGAAGACATACAGATGGCTAGCAGACACATGAAGAGATGCTCAATATCACTAATCATCAGGGAAACACAATTCAAAATGAGATATTATCTCACGCCAGTTAAAATGGCTAGTATCAAAAAGACAAAAGATAACAATGTTGGCCAGGATGTGGAGAAAAGGGAACCCTTGTGCACAGTTGGTGGAAATGTAAATTGGTACAAGCACTGTGGAAAAGAGTACGGAGTTTCCTCAAAAAAGTTAAAAATAGAAATACCGCATGATCCGGTAAACCCCTGCTAGATATTTACCCACAAAAAATGAAAACGCTAATTTGAAAAGATATATGTACCTCTGCGTTTATTCCAAAATTATTTATAAGAGCCAAATAATGGAAGCAACCAAAGTATCCATACATAGATGAATGGATAAGGAAGATGTGGCATATCTATACAACAAAATATTGCTCAGCCATAAAAACGAATGAGATCTTGCCATTTGCAACAACATGGATGAAACCAGAGGACATTATACTAAGTGAAATAAGTCAGAGAAAGACAAATGCCAGATGACTTCACTTATTGTGGAATCTAAAAAACAAAACAATGAACAAACAAAACAGCAAACAAACTCATAAAGATGGGAAACAAATTTGTGGTTGCCAGAGAGGAGGTAGGTCAGCAGTGGGAGGAGATAGGGGAAGGGGATTAAGAGGTACAAACTCCTAGTTATAAAGTAAATAAGTCACAGAGATGTAAAGTACTTCACAGGAAATCTAGTCAGTCATACCAGAATAACGTTGCATGGTGACAGACGGTGACCACACTTATCCTGATGAACACAGAGTAACGTATAGAATTGTCAAATCACCATGTGATACACCTGAAGCTAATATAACGTTGAGTGTCAACCACACTTCAGTTATATAAAAAAATGAATTTCTGTATCTTTTTCAAATGGTTAAGAATGTGGGCTTTTATCGGGATAAAATCTGAGTTGCATACGGATCCCAATATCATCACCTACTAGCTAAATATCTCAGATCTTGCTCCCATCCACGACAGGGATTGGATATTTTTTACTGAGATGTTGTTGATGTAAAACATTATATTTGTTTCAGGCGTATAACACAATGATTCAACATATGTGCATGCTGTGAAATGACCACTGGAGTCTAGTTAACATTCATCATCACGTGGTTACAATTTGTGTGTGGGGGTGGGTGGGTGTGGGTGGTGATAACTTTTAAGATCTACTATCTCAGTATCTTTCAAATATATCATGCAATATTATTAAGTATAGTCACCAAGCTATGTGGGATTGGCAAATTTTTCCCGTGAAGGGTTGAATGGACTTTGTGGGTTATATTGTGTTTTTTACAGCCACTCAACCCTGCCGCTGTAGTGTGGAAGTGACTCTGGGCAATACATAAATGAACAAGCTTGCTGTATTCCAATAAAACATTATTTATGGATGCCAAAATTTGACTTTCATATGATGTTTTCTTGTGTGTCACAAAACATTCTTTTGGATTGTTTTTTTCACCATTCAAAACTAAAACCAATCTTATCTTGTGGACTGAACAAGAAAAAGCCCAGTCGCCTTCATCTGGCCAGTGGCCCATTGTACTCTGAAATCTGATCCATAACAGTGGGTTTCATAGCGTGATCCACATACCAGCAGCTCCAACACTGCCTAAGACTTCCTCAAAATAGAAATTCTCAGACCTTAACCTAGACTGATGGAACCAGAAACTCTGGGGGTGGAATGCAGGAAGTGTTTTAACAAGTGTTTTAGCTTCACATGATTCTAATACATGCTCAAGTTTGTGAACCATTGATCTATAGATACTGTTACTTAACAGCCTTGAGTTCTTGTGAGAATTAATGAGATACTGAGTTAACTGTGCTTAGCATGATGCTGAACAGTGCCAATAGTGCTGAACACCTGTTTGCTATGTTAAGCAAGGTAGAAGGAAGTTTGCTTTAATTTTGAGCATATTTTACCTTTTCAAAAAGATGACTGTGTACAATAGTCTTTTGCAAGAATTCCACAACCCAACTAATGGGAAGGATATTAAGAGTTGGTCATTTACATTGTATTTAATTAAACTGATAAAATATGAGGATTAAGAAAATTAATTCTGGACAATTTGACAGATTATGGTTTTCTTGGAAAACGGAATGCCTTTAATGCTAATACTTCCTCTGGCCTGTTAGTAATTACAAAATGATAGAAACAGAGTTGGTGGTGTCACAAACCTCATAGAATGCATTCTTGAAAAAAAAGAAAAGCAAGATATGAATTTATACTTGCAGAATGAAAGCATCACCTACACAGCACTTCTTATCTTTTATTTCTCCATGAATGTGTGCATAAGGGATACTGCTGGCCATTTCCACATGGTTTATGAGGATCACATGCTGATTGTCTGACCTATCATAGGTTCTAGTTCAAACAGGATTGAGTAGGTGAATAGCAAAGACAAAAATAATATTACCTCGCAAAATAATTTATTTGTGCCTTTTGTAGAACTGATGGCATGGAAACTTGCTTTCTTATGGAAACCTCAATCATTATTGAGCCGAGCATTTTGAAATATCAATAAAGGAAAATGAAAGAAGACTTACAGAAAAAGACCATTCACATTTCTTTGACTTGAAGCTTAATACTGACTGTAGAAGTTCCTAAATAATCACAGGTAAACAGAAAACAGAACGAAGTCAAAAGCTGACATTTTTGATGAATATCGACTTCAAGACGTATATAACACAACCTCGAAGAGAAAGGGGGATTCTGTCTTTCTTACAACTATCTGGATAGATTTTTTAATTCAATTTTTTGCCATGATTTATCTGGATAGCTATGACTATGTAGACTTTTAAAAATGTCCCACAGAATATATTCTGAATTTTTATTTTGCTTTCATATGTGCATAATTTACTGCAGATACTCACAAAATTTCTTAGGTAACAGCTGGTCTCTTAATGTCCTCATTAGGACCACTGAATCTGCAAAAGCAGATAAAATCCTCCTGTAAACTCAAGTAAACTAGAAATTACAAGAAAAAATGCTTGGGCAAGTCCTGGAATAGAAATGTTTCATTAAAAGTTTTCCTGTGTTTCAGTATTTTAATAGAGACTACATGATATAAAGCTTATTTTTTGATTATTAGCTTTGGTTGCCATTTCTCTTATACTCAGTATATAAAGATCAGACCTTTTTGTCATTGTGGCCAGGATGTGCTAGAAAAGCAGCAGGAATGATGTCACAACATACATCTTTGCGGCACATTGAGGCATTCTGACAGTTGAGAAATTCTGATCAAGAGAATACTCTATTTTATTTTGCATAGTATGTAACATTTGACACTTTAGGACATTTCTTTACTCAGTAAGCTATTAGTTACATCTGCAAAAATAGCCTCAGTGGGTAATTTCTAAAAAATATTATTAAGACTTTCTCAGCTGGGAGCGAACATTAAATAGTCAGAGCTATCAAGCAAGTATCATGTTTGGTTTAACTCCAAATATAAACGACTGTCATCCAGATGTTTCCTATTTTCGTATCTGCAAGTTTCCTATGATGATCCTTAACTTTAATATCTAAATCAAATGGCTTGAACTGTACTGTGGGAAGCCTGGAATCCTCCTGAATCTCTCTGAGGTTTTTCTGGAGCGCATGTGCTGCTACGTGAGTGCGCATCTGTGATCTCCCTGTGCTGTTTCTTGCTCCAGACCATGGCCGGCTGTTTGTTCCTGTGGGTGTTCTTGCCTCAGGGTTCCTGCACCCCAGCAAAGAATCGCAAACTGGGGCTCCTATGAGTGGCAACCTTTTACTGCAGGCTTGATGGTTGCAGAAAGTAATTCCAGGTCTGAAACTACTTCAACTTTCATGTCAGGTACAGATATGAATGTTCCAAGTAATTTGTCAGCCATCCCCTCCATCTGAAGGTTTTCATGGCTATGTGCCCTTGTGCGTTTCAGCCTCCAGCTATGTTCCAGGAGCCCTCTTAATTTTTTTTACCTTAGATCTTTCGGGCAAGTCCTTGTTCTCATTCCCAGGCCCCTATCCTGGGCTGCCTGTAAGCACAACTAAATTCTTCTTACTTATTCTGCAGAATAACAGGCAGCTTTGATTTTTAGCTCCCCTGTCCAGCCCCAAACATCTAGGGACCAAAAGGTCAGGGACCTGACCTTTCTCGATGAAAGGAAACAGCTTACACCATGAAGGTGTTTTTCTAAAAAAAAAAAAAAAGAGAGAGAGAGAGAGTAAGAGAGAGAGCCATCTGTCCAGAGATGAATTATGCCACTTCTCTGGAAGGCAGAATCAACTGTAGTCAGTTTTTACTTCCAGCAGTGATTGCTTCTCTTTCTGATAAGGTATATGGTATTTCTGTCTAAGCAAACGACAGCACTCTCTCACAGGGAGATTGTTTTTACCTCCTTGGATAGTTTCTTCCTACTGCAGCCAGATGATCTTTATAAAAGATAATTCCATCATGTCATTCTTTTGGCTAGCCTCTCATGCTCTCAGGACCATGTTTCCAATCCTTAACAGCCCCTACAGAACTCGACAGTCCCATACCCCCTGCCATCCTTGTACCTCATCAGCCTTGATTTGTCCAACTCTCCTTTTCCCCTGTCTTCTCTCTCTGAGTTACCAGTCTTTCGGCTTCTGAAACAGATCATGCTTCTTCCTACCTTAAGCTCTGTGTGTTTATTGTTCTCTCTGCCTGGAAGTTCCTTCCCCTTCATCTAGTGATCGCTTAATTATTATTCAGATTTCAGCTTAAATATTTCCTCTTCATTTTTCTCTGACCCTCAGCTACCGTTAGGGCTTCTGATGTGTATTGGCCTTGCACTTCTCTTTCATGGCACATATCAAAATTGCAATTCATTCATTTTGAAATGAATCCATTTTGCTGTGACGTCTTCCAAGGAGAGTCATCCAGGATTGTCTGCGGTCATCCACCTAAGTTAGCTACAACCAACTTTTTTTTTTCTATCCTATTAACTGTCCAATCCTACTTCAATGCTCTTCCAAACATGGGATTTGACCTCTGTTGGCCGACCCAGGGTGACACATTGCTCAAATATGTCACTCAGGTTGTTTCCGAATTTCCTGTCTGTATGCTAGTTAACACACTCCTGAACTCTCACCATGTTTTCCAATGTCTTGCATAACTGCTTAGTTTCTTGCATGTCTTCCTCTATCCTCACAGTCTCTGCTTAATTCACGGTTAATTTTTTCTTATGTCTTCCCATGTTCCATGTTCTGTTCATCCCCTGGGCCCTTAAACATGCTGTTGCTATAATCAAAACAGAGAAGCCCACTCCTAGCCCTGTTAAATCTTTGATTTAGCTACTTAAATTCTACTGATCCTTTAAGACTTATCTTACAGAACAACAGCCCTCAAAGATGTCCACATCCTAGTCCTAATCCCTAGACCTGTGTATATGTTATGTTACCTGGAAAGGGTAGATTAAGATTGTAGATGGAATATATAGGTTGTTAATCAGGTGGCCTTGAAATAGAGAGATTATCCTGGATTATCTAAGAGGGCCCAATGCAAGTGTAAGAATCCCTCTAAGTTAGAATAGGGAGGCAGGAGAAGATTTAGTGTCAAAGAAATGTGACGTGAAAAAAAACCATTGATAACTTTGAAGGTGGGAAGAGGAGAATCAGATAGCCTGTAGAAGCTGGAAAAGGCAAAAGAAAACAAACAATTCTTTCCTAGAACCTCTAGAAGGAACATAGCTCTGCTGACCCTTTTGTGTTAGCCCAGTGAGTTGCATTTCAGATTTCTGACCCCCAGAAATGTAATATAATACATTTATATTGTTTTAAGCCACCTTAAAACACAAAGAATCGCAAACTGGGGCTCCTATGAGTGGCAACCTTTTACTGCAGGCTTGATGGTTGCAGAAAGTAATTCCAGGTCTGAAACTACTTCAACTTTCATGTCAGGTACAGATATGAATGTTCCAAGTAACCGTGAATTAAGCAGAGACTGTGAGGATAGAGGAAGTACTCCTAGCTTGTTAGCAGCCATAGGAAACTACTAGAATGCTCTCCCCAGGGGCTTCCAAACGCTGTACTTCTTTGTCAAAGCTTTTGTCATCCTGTGTTATAATTCCCTATGTGCTTGATGATGACTTTCTACTTACTACTGTATATCCAGTGATAGATAACTATAGTGCCTGGAAGATACTATGCTTTCAATAAGTATTTACTGAGTAAATTAATGACTGAGCTAGAATTCAAACACAAACCCTTGACAAGAGGCGGTAACCCTTTGGTCCAGAAACAGACACGTCTTGAGATTTCCTTCCTCCTGGAAATCTGACTAGAGGTCATCTGAAATCATATGTAAGGTTTGTCAAATTTAGTTGAGAACAATTTCCCAAATATTTATTGATCCACAGTGCTATGACCTCTCAGTTACCATTGAGAAGGAAAATATTTGTAAAATAATTGGATCCTGTTAACTTCTTTAAGCAGGAGAACGAAGCATTTCTCATTTGCCCTTATAATCTATTACATACATGTTTTCCCATGATATGCTGTTTGGAAATTACCAGAAGCAGCTTGGTGCAGAAAGATGTGGCTGCAGATCATCTTAACCCAGGACCAACTTAGTCTCTTCTAAGGCTATTTCCTCAGGTGACATAAACACACATTTCAACCCTTCGCACAACAAAAGTGGATAGGCTTTGCATTCCTCAGCAAATGCTATGGGGAAGCCTGGTTACCACCTACATGACAAAAGAGAAAAAAACTTGGAGTTTTCATATGATAAAAACCAGACTTTTTATTCTTTCCTTTTTGGTCTTTCTTTCTCCTGAACAATTTAGTGGGTGAATATCAAAAGCTTTTAAAACTCAGTGCGTTATCACTCTCTATGTCTTATATTATTAAGATGGAATGAAAGAAAGGAAAAAAAATCTCCTAAATAATTCTTTTTATCTTTTCTAAATACAATAATACTACCAACTATAATCACTAAGAAATTAAAGTGATTAAGGAACATTAGAAAAGCTGTCAATGCATTTTAAAAATCAGGGTAAAATTTGCAGCGTTCATTAAGCCCTCAGGGAAAGAAGACATGTTCTTCCAAATCACAACAACTGAAATGTATTTCTACTGTTTTTTGCTCTAGACTCTTTCAGCACTTACTCCAAATTTTAGGATGCTTCAAGAGCTTCAAATGATAGAGAGTTACACGCCATGATGAATGCTGGAGTGTGAGCCCGAGAAGGAGAAAGATTCTGCACTCCTAGCTTGTTAGCAGGTTATTTTACTGTTTAGATGACCTTGAAAATTTACATTTTCTTTTGGCCTGAAAAGAGATATTGTTATAAGTGTGTGGGTTAAGGTTTTAAAAAAGGGATCTTTATTTCCTATAGAAAGAGTCCAAGTTGCACAAAATTCAGAGATTTTAAAAAGCAGTCAATCCAACTATTGTGGATTATGGGGAAACTTCATCAGAAAGTTCACTGTAGATTCGCGAAGACTATTTTGCAAGAGGAGACAGAGACCGGGCTGCAGAGGAAGTGTAAAAGCCAAAGCCCCAGACCAGCTGCTTCCTCTCGTCTAGTCTCGTCTCAGCCTCCTGAAGTCATCGGGCGGGAGCAAAACCTAAGGTCCGGCTCAAGGGCAGAGGGCACGTGGCCAGGTCTATCATAGAGCAAATGTCTTTGCAACATAGATCAGCAACTTCAGATCAGCTGAAAGGTTTTGAAAATCTTTGAAATTTTGAAAATGAAAGATTCTGTAAAATGGCTTGGGAAGCAATCCAGGGTAAAACCGGAGAAAAAAGTGAACCAGCACAAGAATGGTTTCTATATCAGACTAACAAAGCAAATAGCCCCTCATGAATCTATCTTGTATCTATTATCATTTTTCTACCTCCAATTTGACTGTTCCTGGGATTTGCAAGCATATACCATAAAAAGTGCATGATTCCCAAACTCCCCATTTCTCCTCCGTACAACTAAAAAGAATTGGAGTTGCTTATGTCCAGATTAAAATCATGCAGAGAAGCAGTTGTAACTTTGTAGTGGTTGGGTCGTCCATGCTGATATACTGAAAATGAACAGAAGTGGGAAGAACTTCCGATAAAGCACCATGTTTGTAGAAAAGACAAGCAACTCACAGCTTTTATTTTCAACTCAGCAGAACTTAAATTATCATTAAATATTTGGAAGCTGGTTTCCTTGGAATATAGAGGTCCATTTTTAAAAATGAGAAAATATAAAATATATTTTGATTAAAGATATATAACCAGAAAATCTATTACAATAGAAGAAATCTTACAATAACTTAAATATTAGATCTATAAGTCAGCACTTGTGAAACTCCTTGCCTGACATATTTGCTATGTCACTAATATTGAGCTGTGTTTGGGGACACTTTGTCTGGCACTTCTGGTAGTATTTTTCACAGTAGGAAATTTCCCAGTTAACAAAACCTAATGTTAAGGAAGAATATAAGACTGTTTGCCTTTCTACCTAAAGCCACAGCCTGCCAAGTTTTTAGCTCTTGCTTTTTCTTTCTCATCCTCTGACATCAAAATGACAACTTGTTTTTGTCTCACAACTTCTTTTATTTATTATTTATTTATTTTGTGGTAACTTTATTTTTTTAGAATATAACACTATTTTTTTTAACATATGCAATTATTTTCCATCATTTACACTACAGTAGTTAAAATGACACTCCAAATGGATAAGCAAAGTAAAAAATCAGAACCCCAACTTCTGTTTCATGTAATTAGACTTATACAGAAATTAGAAGGTTAAGTAACAACTAGTTAATCACCTAATTTCACAGCTATCTGAAGTGGCAATCGTTATATAGCAGCTTATCTATGATACATTCAAGATACGTGATACAATTTATTGCTTGTCCATAAGCTAAAACACAGCCTGCTTAATACCTTTCCTTAAATTCCACCTCTATACTACAATAAACTTCTTTTAAATTGGCACAGGTATTTTCTGTTTTGGATTTGTTGTGGGCTGCTCAAATTGTAACCTACCTGTGAATAGTATGCCTGAGCATAGCACTGCATTCTTTAATTTGGAATTTTTGTATCTCCTTAGAATACACAGCTCTAGTTTATGAGTAGGGTTTGTTGCACAAAACAATTATACGTTGTTTGATGGGAACTCAGATTATTGTTTTCTATGGGGGCAGGGGTCTTCCGTTGGGGTTTTTCTTTCTTTCAAAGGCTATTCAACCACTTCATCACATTCTAACAAATACTATTCATTAACCCAGAAGGCAAAACTGGTAGAGTCCCTATGCCTTGAGTTCTACCCTCCCAAAATTTATTTCCCTTTTGTTGAGCTTCTTAAATTTGAGGGAAGCAAGAGTGAAGGAGAAGGAACCTGTGGCTGGATATGAGAGGCTCTGATGCCCCTACAGAGGTCTCCCCTGGCTCAGAATTAAATGGACAGGGGCTGGGTCAGGGCCATGGTGGAGGAGACTCAGCATAAGAAACTCTGCTGGTGATGAGACCACTTTATCATTGACTATCACTGAATTCAATCTTTAATAAAAGCCGAAGTTACCTGTAATTTTGAATATCCTTTGAGCATATGTAATTTTCACTATAGTTGATGTGGGAGTTGTTATGTACAGGACAGATGTGTTCAACATATTACCACTTAAGGCACTTGATCATGGCATAGAGACCCCATTGCAGGAGTCAATAAAAGTATGGTCCCTATTCTAGCAGATGAATGTTTAATGAGAATCAGCACATAGGAAGACAACAAAAATAGTCACTATTTCAAATAAATGATTTGACTAATTGTAAAGGGAAAGAGGCTTTTTTCTCCCCATTGGAAGTTTATTTTCCAAATTGAAAGGCAGTCATCTAATTAGCGTATCTCCTAAAACATGAGTTTTAATATAGCCTTCCAGGTGATACCACTGATGGTCTAGAACTCATGGTAAAAGCAATTCATTTTCTTATATGTCAGTTTTCTTATTTTCAAAATCAATGATGGCCAGATTTAACCATCTCTAAATGATGTATTGCATAAGTACACATAGTTGAAGATATCTGAATTTATTTCCCCTGCTTTTCTTTGGATGTGATAAATCCTCAGCACACTCAACCCTCCACTGAGTCTTTATATTCAATTGAGGAATAAAGGGGACATATGAGGAACAAAAGAACAAAAAAGTAGATTTTTCAAATTTGTAAATGAGGGGAATTAACGACAGCCAGAGAATAGATATAGCCCCACTTTTATTTTTAGGAACCCTTTCTACTGTTCCTTCCCCAGCTCTTTCTTTCACCTCAAACCTTTGCTTTTAATTAACCCTCAGTGTGAGATCAGTTTGGGAAAATGGAAAATGAAATATAATTTATGAAATAAAAATTACAGAAATTATTTAAGGAAAGTCAAAGTAAGTACACAATTTGGAATCCAGTTAGTAAATAAAACTAATATCCAATCCCTTTTCCATTTCTAAAAAAATTTTTATACTAAGGAAAACTTTATTCAGTATGACTAGCAGTGAGAATCATGATTTTATATTTCCTGTGAATGGCACCAGTATTGAGATATGTAAGAATTATTAGTAGCAGAAGTAAAAGACATCTAGAATAAAGGTCAAGAAGAAAGGACATTTTCAGGGGCCACAACATAATTTTAAAACCTGATTTTGAAATTTATTAATTGAACATTTAATTAATTTGGTTTTTGTAAATGTGACATATATACCATCTCTTGATTTCTATAACCGGATTATGAAAGACAATAAAACATTAACAGCAATAGGTGGGTTTTTAATGTGATCAGTTATGTGATGAAGCTTTCTCCCCAAAGAGTTAAAGTGAATGCAAATGCACAAAGGCAGTTTATACAAGATTTTATACTAAAGAACAATCCATTTAAATAGACGACATTTCACTATTTTTAATTGATGACTTGAAATGCAATCAAATGACAAAATGTATATAGAATATCTGACTGTATTTGATTTAAAGAAAACTATCATAAAAACCATGATTATAATTCACTTTAGCAACTTCACATGATGATTATAGCAGCTATGAATCAAATGATTCCACGATGATCAAGACAACAAATGGATATAAGAACAAAAGGTGATAGTCAAAGTACTTACAGTATAGCTTTAAAATGTGTTGACTTGTATACACTTGGTTTTAATGTATCAAAAATAACGTGACCATTAATTTTAGTCATATGTTACTTACAGTGATCTACCAAAGTACAAAATGCACCTTTGCAGTTTATAAATTTCTTAAATTGTAATTTTTATATTTGCATCCTTTCTGCACACTTTTTTGAAAAGTATCAAAATAGTTGTCTATTTAACAGTATAACACAAAGACTGTATCACTAAAATGTATCTAACCAGAATTTATATCTACAGTCTTTCTTAACACACAGCTCGAGGTGCTTTCTTAACCATAATATTAAAGTTAAATATTAAAATTAGTATACACAGCAGCTAATAAAGATGAGAACCATCGGCCATAAAGTTAGCACGGGACTGTTATTGATCGGGAAGTTCAATCACTTTGGTTTTTAATTTTCTGAAAGCACATACTGGAAAATATTTTTGGAGCTTCAGAAAATATGTTAAATATATTTTAATGTAATTTAAATATAAAAATCCAGAACAGTCATTTGGGGTAGAAACTTTAGTTTCCAGAAGATGTCTGTAACTAAGGTTACCTCACCTGATTTTAAAACCGAACATGTTAGAACAAGCTACTTCTCGTCTTATTTTTCAAGTTACTGTAATGGAATGGCTTGTAAATCTTAATGCCAATGATTTCTGTATGAATTAACTTGCAATCTTTATTGACACATGGAAAAGGGAGGGGGGGTTCCTTTCTGGTCAATAATTACATTGTTCGGGTTGACAGAATTATAAAGTCTGTTTTGTTCTAAGCTGGTCAGAGCAAGGTTTTTGAATTTGGATTTATTACTGCTTAGTTGTCATGGTCTGCTGCGACCCCAAGAGTTGTGACCACTTATATTTTAGCATATCAAAAGGCCAGGACTATCAGTGGGGGACCATTGGTACAAATAAGGTTTAGGAATATTTATTTGTGCAAGAGAAACAATGCTTTGTAGCTATGTGCCATTAAATAAAAAAGGTTTACCTTTCGATTTGCTCAAATAGAAGAGCTAGACAAAGGAGTTTCCCTGAATTTTATGATCGTGTTATGCCACAGAGAATGAGCTCGTCCATTTCAGAGGATAAGAATTAAAGTGTTTTTGAGCAAACTTTTTCCTGTAATAGTTTCTCCCCTAATCTTTAAGTCACTGCTTCTTTCCTTACCACACGGATACTTTTCTATTGTGACTTTACCTGTCTGTCTTCCCTCCCCCACCCTTCTCTCATTCTCTTTCAAAGCATTTTTTCAATCAGCACATGAGGTTCTGAAAGAAAATTATTTAGTCTTGGCTTTTCCCTCAACTTTATTCAGCAAAGCTACTGACTTGAACAAAAGCAGTACTGTACCTGCTCCCGGCCGCCAGAAACAATGAGGAGCGCCTTGATAAGATTAGATGTAATTTTAAATGCAGTGGGGACAAAGCCTCCTTCCCACTAACCCCACTCGCAATCCCCAACTGTAATTCCACCACAGCGAGCAGTTGAAAAATCCCTGACCAGAGCCAGACTGCTTGGTAAGCGCCACCTAACAGACATAGAAACATGATCTGCATCATTTTCAGGCTTGGCAGACATTTTGTGCATAAAAAAGAAAAGAAAAGAAAGGAGGGGGGAGGAAAAAAGGCCATCTTTGAAACCAGACACAAGTAAACTTTATATATTCCCAGTTTTATAGTTTCAAGAAGAACTTAAATCTGAAATGTCAAACAAACAAAAAAAAAGCAAGAAATATACGATGGAAACATGTATCGAATCAGTTTTAAAATTAGTTTTCTTTTTGAACAACAACTATCCGTCACGTCTAAGTTAAATTGTTGTTTGGATTGTGTAGCATTTTGTACAAGTGAAGGAAGCAGAAATGTTGTGTATGAATCTAAGAAGCTAGGTGCCCAATGTGCGTTCTTTTAAACTCATAAAAATTCTGTGAAACGTCTATATGGAGTGTTAGAATTCTTTCTTTTTCTTCTGTCCTTTGGGTAAGAAACTTGGCCTAATATGTCTTTATGTGTATGTGTTACATTTGTTCTGGCCACAAAACCCTATTGATTCTTTTTTTCTTGTACTAATATACAAATGCTAATGTTAATCTTTGTGGTCTTAACTTTACCTATTAATCATCTATCTGTGCCTATCTACTGTTTTCATAAATACAAAATACTGATTTTTATATTTTAAGAGGAAAATCATATTGATAGCACTAAGACGTCTTTGTTTCATTAATCCTACAGAAGCAACCAGTTTGTCCACACAAATGCTTGTATAATAATATATATTGCTTCCATTTTTGTGAAACAAGCCATTTAAATGGCATTGTATAAACTGTTTTTAATCACAGCTAACCCTTTTATAAGGTGGCTAAGATCTCCTTAATTTGTCAGATCTAATGCATTTTTTTTGTGTGTCAAATGTTCTTTATAGGGGGCATGACTGCATGCTGAAAAAAAGTCAGATGTTGAAACTGGATAAAGAGTCTTAACTGACTAAATTTGAGAGGCTTACTAATCTCTGAACTTCTGATCCCATAGTAGTAGGTATTTTTGAGTTAATACAAGAGGACAAATCTCTACACTCGCCTAGTTATGGAAATTAGTGGAGTTTTGAGCATGGAGCCTCCCATTAACCTGACAAATACACTTCCCGTGTGTGCTGTGATTGCCTTGGTTTTTTTGTCATAAAACTTTAGAAAGCTGAGAAAATACTGTTAGAATCTTAATTTCTATTCCAACCCACCCTAACTTCATATGCTGTTTTCCTGTGAGAGAAGAAAGAAACCTAAACAGTAAGAGTTTTCACAAAATTTCAGTGAATTTGATTCCACAAAACATTCCTGAAATGTGCTCCTATTCTTGAAAGTAGTGGACTGTATTGACTTTTTAAATTGTTTTAGTGGGAAAGAAAATTTTTTTTCTTTCCTTTTCCTTTTTTCTTTTCTTTTCCCTTCTTCTTTTTTCCTTTCCTTTCCTTTCTTTTTCTTTCCTTTTCTTTCTTCTTTGATCCTCGTCTTTGTTTTGGGAGGCCTTTTTTGGAGAATTTTTTGATCTGCCAATAGTGTAACCAAATATCTTCCTTGCTCTTCTGTCTCTCTTTTGTTTCCTCCTCCATCCGTTCCTGGAAGGATGTGGGTAGAGACAGGCAACCAACCACTTTAAGATTGGGGGAAATGGTAAAGATTACTTTCCTTCTGACAACTCTTCCCAGGTGCTCAGCAGCGTCTGTAAATTTGCAGACCCTCGGTTTTCCTGAGCCATCCCTCTTTTGTTCCTCCCCTCTTCCCCCCCCCCCCCCCCACCATCCTACTTCCTTCAATGAACCCGACACTGTTGTAGGGACTAGGGATTAAAAAGACAGGAGTAGTTCCTGCTCTCAAGGAGCTCAGAACCTTGTGACAAGAGACTCAAGAAAAGAAGCAGTGTCTGCTTCCAGACTTACCTTCTCACCTGCCCCCATCAGGGAAGCATCCCGTTTTCCCATTCCTTCTGCCCCCTGGGAAGCTGGGAAACAAATGCAAACTGACTTAACTGATAACGTTCAGAAGTGTTCTCGTCTCAGACAGCCATTGCGCTTTCACTCCAGCCTTCAAAAGTCAGGTAAGTACTAAGGCTCTTTGTCAGCTAAGAGCACAGGTAAAAGGGAGCAATGTTTCATATTAGAGAGAACCTTCTTCAGGATCTCTCGCTCTGACCAAAATGTATTTATCCTAGGGTCAACCTCATCTTCTTGGCTGAGAGTTTATACAAATCCATCCGGATTCAGATTCAGAGAAATTCTTTACAATCATAGGAATTTACTTTTTTCATATTTATCATGTTCAGTATATATACTTTATATTAAAGAAAAAGAAGTCACATTACTATTTACATGTCAATAAACATTTATCATAAAACATGCTTAGACATATATTGAAGTATTGTTTTCTAATTATTAACATATCTTTGTAAAAGTTAGAGATGATTGTGTTTCAGAAAGTTAATACCTGGCAACTGTCCCTCTCTTTTTAGTGTATTTTTGTCAGCATGATTTTAAATCTATAATCAATACGTGTTTATTGACATAGTATCACAAGATCTACATAAACCAAAATGACAAAAATATATTTTTGTTATATTTGCAGTGCTCAAAGAGAGCAATTCTTAACAGCTGTTTTCAACATTTTTTGACATTTTTTTAACGTTTTTATTTATTGTTGTGACAGAGAGAAACAGAGCATGAGCATGGGAGGGGCTGGAAAAGGGGGAGACATAGAATTGGAAGGAGGCTTCAGGCTCTGAGCTGTCAGCACAGAGCCCAAAGCAGGGTTAGAACTCACAAACCGAGAGATCATGACCTGAGCCGAAGTCGGACACTTAATAAATTGAGCCACCCAGGTGCCTCTCAACTTTTTTCTATCCAAGTATTTTCATATTTTTCCACAAGGAAGATCATAGTGTACACAGCACTTTAATCGCTTTAACTTAACAATATATGACAAATGTTTAAAATTTACTAGGAAGATTAATACATTCTATTTTTTAAATATCTGCATTGTATGGATAGAGAATTTTTTCAAAGATTCCCTTTTGTTTCCTGTCTTCTTTCTCCTACTTTTATTCTAATGTATTCTCTTTTGACTCTTTAACCTCCATCTTCCAAGCTTTTTTTTTTTTTTTTATCTCCCTTATCTTGTGCCTTCTAAATGGAAAGTTCTTCTTTCTTTTATCTTCTTGTCTGAAAATTGTGGTCTCCCTACAGGAGTCAACTGGTACACCTTTTTTCTCAAAAAAAAAAAATCTCAAATTCAGCTTTATCTTTTGCATCCTTATTATGATTTTAGTATACTTGCATTGTGGAACTTATCACACACTATTGGAATGGTATCATCAGAGATCAGACTCTGTAAGGTTAGCAAGTGGCATTAGCAAGTGGCATAGACTGTTTTGGGAGCTCGTTACTTGTCTTGAAAAATAGAGGACCCTGAAACAGTTGTTTGGCTCAAGTTTCTAATTTGCATGGGTCCATTGTGCCACATGTGAAAGAATATGACCCCATATCATAATTGGGGTTCAGACAAATGCACATCCCATTGAAGGATTGTGGGTGTCTCCAGAGAGACTCAGTTAGGGGAAAAGGTTGTAGCTCCCCAAGAGAAAATCACCTGTTTGTTGGGAGAGCCTGACTACTAGGGTTGAAGTGTTGGAAGGAGCTGTGGCTGCTGGTGCAGCTTGAGACTAAACTTGACTGTGCCTGACTATCTCTCCTACGTGCTGGGACGCAGACTGATGTGTAAATAAAATGACTTGCACCGCGAAGGACCTAAAGGCTTTGCTATTGAAACCACCCCTGGAAGGATGAGTCAGACACAGAGATGAAAGCACACAACCCGGATACAGCCTATCGTGAGGTCCCCGGGCCGTTCACTCTGGCCAGCACAGTGGCGGGGTGGAGACAAGGGGCAGCTGAATTCAGTGGTACAGAAGGATGGAGCAGATGCAAAGCCTGAACAGAGAGAAGCTTCAGGAGGACCCCCCTTGTCCTCCACTCTGCCCACCAACTCCTGGAGGTATTGCCAGTGCAGATTGTACTTTCCCCTGGGCAGAGAGTAAGGTTGGGTATGGCACCTTGTGTGACACACAGATAGACATAGAAAATACTTTGGTACCTTTGTATAATTCTAGCACTTAGTGCAGGGTCTCATAGACACCTAATATATTCACTTGTTTATTAAGCTCACCAATATTATTTTAAAAAATTTATTTTGAGAGAGAGAGAGAGAAACTGCATGAACAAGGGAGGGGCAGAAAGAGAGGGAGAGAGAGAATCAAAGCAGGCTCCACAGTGTCAGTGTAGAGCCTGGCCTGGAGGCTGATCTCACGAATTGTGAGATCATGACCTAAGCTGAAATCGATTGTTGGATGCTTAACTGACTGAGCCATTCAGAGGCCCTGCAAATATTATTATTGATGCATAATGTATTCTTGGTATTATTCTAGGTACTTGGACAAAAATGGTCAGCAAAAACCAGACATGGTTATTGTCATGGTGCTAAATGTTCACTGAACTAGAATTTAAGCAAATAGATTTTCATTTCACAACTGTTCTATCTCTTCATGTAGTGTGTTTGAAATTTAATAACCCAAGTTTTATGTTATTTTCATAATCTGCTCTTAACAATGTGGAGGAGTAAGCAGTTCTAAAATATAAATAACCTAACAGGTTACAAATGATCCTTTATAGGTGTTCTTATGTTAATTACTACTTTGGAATGTACTTTAGTTTTCCCAAGTCATTAAGACAAAGTGACTTGCCTTGAAACCCTAAACTGTAGGGTAAATGTACATTTTGTATATATGCAATGCAACTTATTTATTTGGAACTATAATCCTAAATCTATTTGGATCTGACAATGAAGCATAAAATGAAGATAGATCATTATTTTGAACTGGATTCCTTAATAATTGTCACTAACTTCTTTTTAAAAAAAATTTGAGGGCACCTGGGTGGCTCAGTTGGTTAAGCATTTGGCGTCGGCTCAGGTCATGATCTCACAGTTCATGGGTTTGAGCCCCGCGTTGGGCTCTGTGCTGACAGCTCAGAGGCTGGAACCTGCTTCAGAATCTGTATCTCCCTCTCTCTCTGACCCTCCCCTGTTCCCACTGTCTCTCTCTATCTCTCAAACATAAATAAAGTTAAAAAAATTTAAAAACATTTTTAAACGTTTATTTTTAAGAGACAGAGAGACACAGTGTGAGTAGGGGAAGGGCAGAGAGAGAAGGAGACACTGAATTCAAAGCAGGCTCCAGTCTTTGAGATGCCAGCATAGATCCTGAGGCGGGGCTTGAACTCACAAACTGTGAGATCATAACCCAAGCTGAAGTTGGCTGCCCAACCAACTGAGCTACCCAGGCGCCCAAATACTTGTTACTAACTTCTTAATGTATTCAAGATATGGGTCCCTCACTGTGGGCAGACTAAAATCTTAATCCACAGTGTTCAGCCTACATGGGAGATGGGGACATGCATGCTTACTGAACACAGGCAGGAAAAGTGATTGTCCAGACAGCGTGAAGTAGACTCGGTATTTTCAGGCACTCATTTGTGCATACTAAATGTATCCAAAGTGTCTCTATCCATTTCTCACTTGAGTTCCCTTATTTTTAAAATCCTAAAGTAGATGGATTTTCTATAATATTGATTATAAAATGGATCATAATTAGAAAATGAGGAAAAGCCACCTCTTTTCCAAAGTCTTATTCACTCTTGAAGGTAGCTTAATCACAAAAGTAACATAGATAGCATTTTATACTTTAAGAAACAGTCACACATTTATAGGTGGCAAAACTGAGTCAAGGTATTAGGTAATCTGTTCACTTTTTTACTTAGACATGAAAATAATTTTGTCAGTAAACAGAAAACACATAAAAACAACCCATGATATACTTCTAAGTGGTGTGAGGATATGACCTCTGTCAATAAATACTTTCTATTTGAATGGACGTAAGCAAACTATTTCTGTCAAAGATATAGATCATCATATTAAAAGTACAGAAGAATATACTGCAAGTTATAAGCATAAATTTTGAGGTCTCGTGGAGTAATGCCATAGCTCAGTAATGTTAATGCTATTAGTACTAGAGATATGCTTTCTCAATGTGAAGGAGCGGTGTTGGGTGACTACCTTTGAGTCACTAGAATTTATCACAAAGTAATAACAGAGAAACCAGGAAAAGAAAAATGGTTGTCTCTGAGCAGTACAAGCATTTCACACAGAGGTATTTTTCTTTATAATTTTTAATTTCATTATTATGAAGTGAAAAAGACAGGAAATAAAACACCACTAAAAGAGAAAGGGAAAGAGTAAGAGAGAGAGAGTGAGAGAAAGAGAGAGAAACAGACTCTCAGCTGTAGAGAGCAAACTGATGGTTACCAGAGGGGAGGTGGATAGGGGGATGGGTAAAATAGATGATGGAGATTAAGGGGTGCACTTGTCACGATGAGCCCTGGGTGATGTTGGAATTGTTGAATCGCTACACAGTACACCTGAAACTACTATAACACTAATATAAAATGTTAACTATACTGGAATTTAAAAAAATTAAACCACTGAATTTTTACTAAGGTGTTTTGTAGATGACGTTTTCCATATGAAAAATCCATATGTGTGTGTGTGTGTGTGTGTGTGTGTTTCTTTTTTTTACAAATAAGTATGAACGATCATTTAAACACATCAGATATTAAGACAGAACCTTTCTCAGTCTGAAGTTTTTAAGCCAGGGTAGAGAGATGAACTCCCTTTACGATGCCTTTTCTCTTCTTTCAGAAGGTGCTTGGAATAAATTGTACAGGGTGCACATTCCCTTCGAAGAAAACCTTGAAAAAAGAGAGAACGTAATACCTCACCTCCATGTAATGCAAAGTGATACTTCTTAAAGTAGAGGTTTTATTTTACAGAAGACCAAGCTTATATTCCCACAGGTATAATGCTGAATTACACTGAGATGTTCTGAGATATCTACTAATTAGGTACTAAAGTTTTTGAAGATAAAAAGATTTGAAAAGAAAAAAGTTCTCTACGTCTTTCAAGCTACCATTTACATGGACAGTGATGAGTTATGCAGGCCAAAGCATCTTAGCTTGCTGTTCTTAGAGAAATAATGGAAATGAGTTTTGCTGAACTATTTTTTTTTCTGTTTAGACTTTCTTTCTTACAGCTTCAAGTGAAAGAAATTCTCATGAAGGTTTTAAACAAGGAAGCATATTTAATTTTTGATAGTGGCATTTTTTCTTTTATTTATTTTTGTAGAGAACAGTTGTCCAGATTGATACTGCTTACAAGGTCTATTAATTGATTCATTCTTCAGATATTTTGTCTAGATTCTAGCTGGTAAGTCCCAGCGTAAGAATTTGTTCAAGTAAAATAGGAATCTGTCTAAGCCAATACTTGCTTGAATCCCACCAGTATTCTGAATTATAACCATAGAAATACAAGATTTTGAATGGAATCATTGGGTCAGTATTTCTTAAGTTTTTGAAATTTTAATGTTTTTAATAACATTACCTTTTTGAATTAATCTCAAGACTCTGTGATATTTAACATTATTTACAACTACTATTTTGTCTTTAAAAATTGCTACCATTATGTTAAGTGGAAGTTGAAAGGGAGTCTTGATTGGACCTTCCCATTGAGTTAGTCTTTGTGTGACTTCTTCTAGGCCACTTAACTTCTTTGTGTCTTGCTTTTCTTCATGTGCCCAGCGATGATAATAACCTCTCTTTCCTAAGCAACAAGACTGGGAAGGATGTAGGAGACACTATTTGTTAAAGAATCTGAAAATGATGAGCCTTTATATATAAGTGGTATAAATGTGAAGTAATCAGTTTAGCTCTTTGTATTAACTGGAATATAATATGTGATACTATTGATGCTATCAATCTTAACTATTTATTTAAAACTAAAAATATACTTAAATCACGTGGTGGTCCCAAGAAGCAAGGTAGTGTGATGCAAAATGCATAGACTTGATGCCAGGGAGAAGACAGTTGAAGTCCTGGTGCTGCTACTTACTGGTGAAGGGGTCTCTGACAAACTGTCTTCTCCAATCCCCAGTTTCTCCACCTGTAAAGCAGCCATAGTAGTGTTTATCTAACTGGGGTTTTATGCAGATTTAACGGAGTCCAGCGTTGGCCATAATAAGTTTTGACTAGGTCCAGAGATAGGAAGGAACTTTTAGAAAGTTGATGAATATATGAACACAGCAGTTAATTATTTAACTAATGTCTGGGAATGTTGTTTCATCATTTAAAAAAATACTATGTGACTATTATAGTAATCTGAAGGAATTTATGCTCTTTGAAGTATCTGAAATAATAGGAAAGCAACAATACATAGGTTTCATTCCCTAAGAAAAAAAGTGTAAAGTTTTTAATTCCCTAAGAAAGATTTTAAGGTTGACATATCCAGATATTAGACAAATTGCAAAGTTTAAAATGAGATATTTAGCCAAAGAATATATGACCACAATAAAGGAATGGCTCCAATAATTTCCTGGAGGTTGAACTAAATAATTTCTTTTATTCCACACTAATTTCTATGCAGAATACATTTTTAGTCCCTAAGCTTTTTTAGATAAGGGTTTTTAATGCATTTACCTTTTATACAAATGAAAAAAATTATTTGCAGTATTAAATTATTATTGACTGTCATTATTTTATGGTGAGTAGCTGTTTTACTCATTACTTGCTAACTTTAAGAAGTTTTTAATTTAAATTTCAGCAAAAATTGTTAAGATTTTAATGTATTTTTCTAATTGTTAGATTTCTGAAGAAATGAGGCAAAAATCTCTTTAGGATAATAATAATGATCTGGTATGATATGTATCATTGTCATATGGTGGCATACTGGTGATAGAATCCTTAATGATCTTTATTATTTTTTATTATTTTTGGGTCTTTAAAAATTTTTATTTCTATATTTCCAATTGAAAACTAAGAGTCACAAATAATGAATGTTTTAGTGAGTGCAGTTCCATTTTTAGAAATGGAACAAAAGTCATGTTTCTTCATGACATTAGAATAAGGTATTTGGGGGTTCTTCATTGGTCTTGACTGGAAAATATTTATTTTTGAAGCAACTCACTGAAGGGCTCTGCTAGGCTTTATGAAATATATACTAACCATTCAATGCAGCTTTAAAATTTTTTTAGAAAAAATGACTCAACTGTGAAAGCTAGTTCTACTGCATAAATATTCTCATAGTAATTTTGGTCACTGTAAATGAAGATTTTAAAAAGAGTGTGGAAAACTAATTTTGGCAAAAATCATTTTATACGTTTATTCAGTATGTCCATACTAGATAGTAAAGTGATATAAGAGGTAATGGAAATTTCAAATGTAAACTTAGTTAGAGGGTTCATTGGAAACTGAGAATAATTTTAACATGTATTTAGGAATTCTAACAACAATGCACTTAGAGTTAAAAATGAAAGGACTTCCCTGAATTGGTAATAAAGAATATGATGCCATGTCTAGTGTCAGAGTCAATGTTTCAAGTAAACGGTGAAGTAATAGCATTTTTTGGTACATAGCTCTTTCTGAGAAAATGCAGTAAGATACTATTTTATTGATGCTTTTTTATGACATGATATCATTCCATCTATATGGTTTTTGTAGGGAACAATTATTTGTACTGGAGATGAGCAGGCCCCAAAAGAAGATCTTTTTGACCCAAAAGAATTCTGCAACTATACAATATGCCATATTTTTAATGGAAAATGACTCATCATCTTGCTGATCTGATTCAGAATAGAGAGGTGACTATCCTAAATTCATAGGAGAAGCTGAATTTAAGCAACAGTGTTTGTGGGGGTTTGTGTTGAGGGATTATTCTCTTTGCTCTTGGGCAAACAAAGGTAGGGTTTACCTCCAATTATGATTTGGGAGGGCATATTTCTACAAAAAGAAATTTAAAAAGTACCTAGAAAGCTAAAAGAGAATTAAACTCCTTGCCTTTTTCTTTTTTCCATGTTTTTTGATCAGTGTTAATATTTTGGGCATATTCTATAAGGGAAAGAAGGGATTTTCATGTACTAGACACTTAAAAATATTTTTTAGGGGAAGCCTGGGTGGATTAGTCAGTTCAGCGTCCAACTCTTGATTTTGAGTCAGGTCATGGTCCTACCAGTTTGTGTGATCAAGCTCTGTGTTGGGCTCCACGGTGACAGAAAAGAGACTTCTTGGGATTCTCTCTCTCCCTCTCTATCCTTTCCTCCCATCGCAAAATTAATAAATGTGAAAAAAATTCTTGGAATAGTTGGACTCTGGATTATTTTTACTCTGATAAAATGTTAATGTTAAAACCTCCCACTCGTCCTTTCTGTAGTGAGTTGATTTGACTACAGAATATTAATACTTGCTGTTACAGTTAACTTCAAATAACAAAGAGGTATCTGTGTTAAACTTAGAGATATCTAAGTCCCAATTGAGAACGATTAAGATTAGAGTCAAGTCAATCCAGAAATAAAACCACAACTATATGGTCAATTAATTAAGCTTTGACAAAACAGGAAAGAATATCCAATGGGAAAAACACAGTCTATTCGACAAATGATACTGGGAAAACTGGACAGCAACATGCAAAAGAATGAAACTGGACCACTTTCGTATAAAATACACAAAAATAAATTCAAAATGGATTAAAGACCTAGAATGTGAGAAAGGAAACCCTAAAACTCCTAAAAAAGAACAGAGTAACCTCTTTGACTTAGGTTATAGAAACTTCTTTATAGATATGTCTCCTGAGGCAAGGGAAGCAAAAGCAAAAATAAACTATTGGGACTAAAAAATAAAAAGCTTTTGCACAGAGAAGGACATGATCAACAAAACTAAAAGACAACCTATGGAATAAGAGAAGATATTTGCAAATGACATACCTGATAAAGAGTTAGTATGAAATATATAAAAGAGCTTATAAAATTAAAAATGGGCAGAAGAAATGAAGAGACAGTTCTTTAAAGAGGACATCCAGATGGCCAACAGACACATTAAAAGAAGCTCATCATCACTTAGCATCAGAAAAATGCAAACCAAAACTATAATGAAATATCATCTTACACCTGTCAAAATAGCTAAAACAACAAAAAACAAGAGGTGTTGGAAAGAATGTCAAGAAGAAATGTGCACTCTTGGTGGGAATGAAAACTGGTGAAGCCCCTGTGGAAAACACTGAAGTTTCCACAAAAAGTTAAAAATAAAATGCCCTATGATCCGTCAACTGAACTGCTGGGTATTTACCCAAGTACAAGAACACTCATTTGAATGGATACATACACATTTATAGAAGCATTATTTACAATAGCCAAGAAAAGGAAACAGTCCAAGTGTTCATTGATTGATGAATGGATAAAGAAAATGTGATATATATGTATATATGTATGTATGTATGTATGTATGTATGTAAATATACACAATAGATAGTATTCAGCCCTAAAAAAGAATGAAATCTTGCCATTGGCAATGACATGGACGGAGCTAGAGGGTATAATGCTAAATGAATAATTCAATCAGAGAAAGTTGGCTCCTGTATGATTCCACTCACACATAGAATTTAAGAAACAAAACAAACCAGCAAAAAGAAAAAGATAAGAGAGAGAGAAAGAGACAAATCAAGGAATAGTCTCTTAACTACAGAGAACAAGCTGATGATTATCAGATTATTAAGGGATGGGTTAAATAAGAAATGGGGATTATAGACAGGGCTTGTGATGAACACCAGGTAATGCATGGAAGTGATGAATCACCATATTGTACACCTAAAACATATAACACTGTACGCTAACTAACCTGGAATTGAGTCAAATCACCTTTTTAAAAAAATAAATGAATCTCATTTTAATGAACATGCCTATTTTACAAAAGTAATTGATGCAGAAAAAGTGAATGATGCTTATGAGCTTTTATAATAGTTTTAATTGGGTTTTAAACTCTTAATTCACTAATTAAAGGAGACAAGGTAGAATACTGGCATGTTTTGTCTCTCTAGTTATTAACATAGCAATTTGCAATAAAATTATTAAAGAAAACTTTAATTAATTAAAAATATGTTTATAACATAATCTTAGCCTTTATATATTAAACTTAAAATTGAAGTTTTTAATAATAATTCCAGATCAATATTACAAGCAGTGAACAGACCAGGTAAGTGACTATCACTAACAGTCGATAGAGGGCTTGAGGATATAAATCTTTAAATCTAAGTCAGGCATGAAAAGTATTTTGATATAAACCCTGGTTTATTTTTTCACTTTTCAGAAATTAAAAAAATCACATCAAACAGTAAAAGCATTTTGAGTATACAAATAAAAATAGAACAAGACTAGCTAACAACTGGATGGGTAAAAATCTACTTACACACACATACACACACACACACACACACACACACACACACACACCCCTTTGATGATTTATCTAGATACCTAAGGCATTTTCATTTTTTAAGTTCATTTTTTTATGTGATCATTAACATTAGCTTCAGGGACTATTTGAACCTTCCACTAAGGCTACTAGTTGTGGCACAGTTATTAAACTAATTCCCATGTTCTTTTTAGAACCTCTACTAAATATCTTGTGAGTGATAGGAAGTACTTATCCAGGTATAAACTGATCCCCCAAATGAAAATGGTAGACCTAAGAGGGGAAAAGATTAATATCTAACTTAAGCCAACTAAGCTAGTACACATTTTTTAGTTTAATACAATTACCTTAACTTTATAATATATTACATATTCTGCACACATATGCTCTTGCACTGTCCTGATAAACTTGACTTGTATATAAGTGATACCCCAGCTGTGGCAGTTTTAAGAGTTAAAATGGCCAGAGAAATTGACAGTGCTGATAGTGCTAAATTACACATTTAAAAGTGACACCTTTGTCCTTTGATATCATTTCCCAACAAGGTTATCGTTGAAACATCTTCCATTTGAAAGAATTGTATTTCTGTTAGCTGAAGTAGCCGACAACACAGTGTGAGTTGATGTGCAACTCTTTCTTTCTTTCTTTCTTTCTTTCTTTCTTTCTTTCTTTCTTTCTTTCTTTCTTTCTTTCTTTCTTTCTTTCTTTCTTTCTTCTTTCTCTTCCTTTCTCTTCCTTTCTCTTTCTTTCTTTCTTTCTGGGGTTCTCTTAAAAGATTTTAGTTATCTGTCATCAGGAACAAGTTTAGATTCTCCCGAGCCAAAGCAGTTGGAATGTGTTGGTGAAGAGGACACTCCAGACAGGACAATATGCTTGTCTACAGGGTGAGCTGAGGAAGAATGCTAATAGGCTGTAGCAGTATTGCTTTGGCTGGTGTGAGCCTTGGAGGGGAGAGTGAAGCCACTGGGCACGAATCCTGGTGCTGAAAGGGTGCACTTCAACCTTTCAGTTTGTACACAGGCTTCAGAGCAACAGCATTATCTGGCAATTGGCCTTCTTATGCCTAATTTCCAACCCACAAGTAGGAGTGAGGTTGTTGAGGATATCCTCACCCTTAGAGTTACTCACTTTGCATAATGACTCTACTTAGCACGTTAGGAGGGAGTGCTGATGTCTAAGTGCCCATCTGCTCCATAGTCATTACTGTGCACCCTTCAATTAAGCAGTCCAGATATGACTTTTTTCAAGATAAACTGAAAGTGATTTTGGTGGTGGTTACACGGGGATGTACAGTTGTCAAAACTCAGCTAACACTTAAATTAGGGGAATTTTATTGTATGTAAATTATACCTCAATAGTGTTGATTAAAAAAAAGTTTAGGAATACTGAAATGTGAAGAACTGTTAGAATAAAAAAAGCTGATGTCAATAGGGACATGCTAATTTCTGTTATTGTTAAAGAAATAAACTTATCTGAGTACAGAGAGCAGTAAGCATTTATAAGAAATGGCAAAACCAGCCCATAATTGATGTCCTTTACAATGATTTCATAGAATGACATGACTTCCCTTTGCACCATTGTATTCCTATGGGATTGTCCAAAGCATACAATGTAGTAGATACTCAATAAACACTAGTGGAATCACTGATGTCTGAATAACTGATGCTCTGCGCCATGTAAGTCTCAGGTGTTTTGAACGATTTAAAGAAGGATGCTGAAGGAAAGATTATGTCTTCATTTATGAAAAAGGCTTTGCCAATTTGGTTGCTTTCACAAAACATTTATTTGAAGTCATTTAAATTATGAAATCGAAAGAGAGAAAAACAAGGTGGTTAAAAGGGATAGGTGAATCTCCTCCTTGATGGAGGATGGTGGATGGTGCTCACAATATTTGGAAAAAATATTTGGGAGTGTGTGTATTGGAGGCTTTTCTACCAATTTTGCAGCTCGAAGAAATAGTTAAGGTTGATACTTAGTTGTGTATCTGACACTTCAGAACACAGGCCTGGAAACTATGCATACGAGGAAGCAATGCCTTTTGCCTTTTGCACCATGTTTAGCTCCGGCCTAAACACAGTGAGGGGAATGGACTGCAGCTATCAGTTTGCTGTGGTGTATTTGAAACTCTGCACCAATGGGGCTAAATACTTATAATAATTAACTGAAAGAGTTTCTCAAAATGTTTTCAAATTAAGATTTTTGCCCTGAATGTTTTTAACCTGATGCTAGTTACAATAATATATCCCTTGTTTTCTTTTAATGAACTCTTATATGAGTAAGTAAAATGACTTTGCTTAATTTTTATGGGAAAGCCATAGAGACAGAAAGGAGGGGAACGAAAATAGATAAACATTGCAGTCATCACTAACCCTGTGTGGCTTAAAGTTCGGACCTAATGTTCTGTCTTCCTAATTATGTTAACTTTCATTACAGATTTGTTTCATTTTCAGATTTCTTCCTTATCTATAAGCTGCTTCATGGTTGGGGCATAAACTTGTCTCTGCACCACCTACAATGTCTAGCACATAATGTGATGCTCACTGAATATTTCTTGAATGACTGAATGATTATATTAACAAATAATATATGCATGTGCACAAATACTTCCATTTTCTTTTTCTTTGTGTTACTGTAAACCTCCAAGTTTACACTGAGCACTTGACTTCTCAGGTAGTTTCCATTTTTCAATTTTCCTTACAGATAATTTTGACTATAATAAATAATAAATAAAGAAATATTATATAAATAATATTATATAAATAATATAAATTCAGGTCACTCTGCTATTATCAGAAATGGTGTCTCCAAAATTTGATATTTCCAACTGAAGACTACTGGCCTTGGGTTTTTGCTCTTTTCTTATTATTAAAAAATTGTTTTTTTCATTTTTGAGAGAGAGACAGAGAATGAGTGGGGGTGGGGGAGGAACAGAGAGAGAGGGAGACTCAGAATTCGAAGCAGGCTCCAGGCGGCACTGTCAGCACAGAGCCTGGTGCAGGGCTTGAACTCGCGAACCCCAAGATCGTGACCTGAACTGAAGTCAGACGTTTAACTGATGGATCTCCCCAGGGGCCTCAGCACTCCTTTCCTGTGAACGGGAGCAGTAACTTGATTGTGAGTAAGCTCCAAACATGCAGAGGAGGATAAAGTTCTACAAAATGACGAAGCATGAGATGGAAGGCATCTGGATCTCCGAATGATAACTTGCAGCACAATGATCTTTCAGCCTGGTTCACCCAAGCTGGGACAAGAAGGAGAAGTAAACATCTCTTTCGTTTAAAGTATTTTCTTTGGAGTCATTGTTACAGCAGTTTAACCTACATACTGACCAATATATATCCTTTACTAGTATGTGCAGGGGAGCATGTAATATATACATACAATCACATATCTATGAATTGGGTTAAAAGAGAAAGGAAAAAACTATCGAAATGGCCTTAACAAAAACCCCTCCTTTGTTATTATTTGCTTCACATGTGAACACTTCATGCTTACATAATACATTGTCATTTTCTACACTTACAAATAGACTACGATACAATAAAGAGTTGAAAGTCAATGCCTTGACTTTGAATTTGTAACTTAATCTTTCTGGGCCTCATTTTCAAAATATATGCTTTGAGCTCTAAACTTTTATTTATCTTTGATTTTCTATGAATTCTTGTTAATGTACTAGTAATATACACTTTAGGAATCCCAATGAAATAATTTTCCATTGATCATACACATAACTGAAGTATTTCCAAACACAACCACTGGGCTCATTAGAAAGAACTACATGATTGTTTAGATTACTCTTTCTGTGGGCAATCATGAACATGTATCCTTATATTGCATTATTCAGAAGGATGAATAACAAGATGCCAAGTGGTTATCTTAATGTCTTTGGCCTTTGTAATTTTGTTTTTGGATTCTCATCTCTCTTATCTGTAAGACCAATCCAAGAGATCTTATACTAATACAGATGTAAGAAAGACAGGAAAAAACTTTTCACTGTTACATCTGATTTGAGACTATTTAGTATACTAACATGATTCTTTGAAACTCTGAGATTTTAGCATGGCTTCACCTGTGTTCAAATTTTGTGAATGTTCCAGATATTCTTAAAATAAATACAAGAACTCCCAAAGGAAAAAAAAAGGAAATATAGTTTTGGACTTGCAAAGAGATTTGAGAACAATTACTGGAGAAAGGTATGGAAATGGCATCATAAGAAGTTGGATGCAGGGAAATAGAAAGGGGCAAATGGCTCAAAACTTTTAACAATGATTAATAGCAATATTTTGGTACTATTAAAGACATAGAGACTTTTGGAGGGATTTTATATATACAGTGTTTGGGATCAAAGTTGAATATTCAAATGGAAAATCCCCTGCATATTTGTTTAGACAACTCAGTAGAAGCAAAGAGACAACTGTTGAACTAGAATAATGTCACCAAAATCAGAGTTGATAGAATGGTGTTTGGTTTGACTCCCCTGGCATATAATAGTGATGTCCCCTCTTGACTGCTGTGTATAATAGCCACGAATATGGACTTTTGTAAGAAAGTAATCAACCAAATAGAAATTAAAGCTCAACCTGAATGAAGTGAAAAAGAAACACCAAGTGAATGTTCATTTGATTGAGTGACCTGGTAGAACAAAATTACAGTAGAACGGTAGGGGTGAGAGTCAGGTAACAGGTGGTTAAGGAGAGACAAATGGTGGAGCTAGTGAACATGAAACATACTTCCAGGAGTTTGGCAGAAAGTGAAGGGAGAATACAAGACACTAACTGGAGTAGTAACAAAATAAAAAAAAATATTTATTTATTTATTTATTTATTTATTTATTTATAAGTAGGCTTCACACCCAGTGTGGAGCCCAATGTGGAGCTTGAACTCAAGACCCTGACATCAAGACTTGAGCTGAAATTAAGTATTGGATGCTTATGGCCTAGGTGGCTCAGTTGGTTAAGTATCCGACTTTGGCTCAGGTCATGAGTTTGAGCCCTGTGTAAGGCTCTGTGCTGACAACTCAGAGCCTGGAATCTGCCTCAGATTCTGTGTCTTCCCTCTGTCTGTCCCTCCCCAATTTGTACTCTGTCTCTTTCAAAAATAAATAAACATTTAAAAATATAAAAAAAAAGAAAAAAGATTTGGATGCTTAACCAAAGAAGCCACCTATGTGCCCCTTAATTTTATTTTAATTTCCTTAACTTCTTTTCTTTTCCTTTTTTCTCTTTTCTTTTTTTAGTTTTTTTTTTATGTATGTTTCTTTCTGAGAGAGACAGAGACAGAGAGACACACACAGAGACAGAAAGGGGCAGAAAGAGAGGGAGACAAAGAATCCCAAGCAGGCTCTGTGCTACCAGCATAGAGTATGACTTGGGGCTCAAACTCATGAACCCTGAAATTATGACCTGAGGTGAAAGCAAGAGTGGAATGCTTACCTGAGCCACCTGGGTGCCCCATCTTTTTTTTTTTTTTTTTTACTTTTATTTAGTGGGTAAGAAAAAGAGTATACTCTGTTCATAGGTAGATAGAAAGTAGGTAGAGTGAAAGAAAAAGGTGAAAAGAGATAATTAAACATGAATCAAATTTAATGAGCAGTTATCTTGGAAGATGCCGTTGGCTTAAACGTAGCGCAGTTGGTGTTGGGTAAGTCTATTCACAGGGCCAACCTGCAAATAACTCTTTCTTGAGGGCATAATGCTACTTGGTGACCTGAGTTCAGGATTCTAACGTGATTTTTTTTTCTTAAGTTGGAGATGTTCAAACATGTAGATATCTAATCCTATCCCTAAATTCTACATACCTCAGTTTGTGGTTTTAAAGAAAATGGTTCCAGGCAGTGAGTAGTAACATGGGTTTTATATTTCAGATGCTGGCTACACACATAGCAAATGTGATTGCAATCTTGATAATTTTAGCATTTCTTTGTTAACTATTTATTTGGGGAACACAAAGTTAGTATTTGCTCAGGGGCAAGGCATAGGGATTTTATCAAGTGTAATAAAATTATTAGAATCTTCTGCAGAAATTGGAGAAATTCACTTATACTTTATTGTAAATTGCCTTTGTAAATACTAGTTCACTGATGCTTGTATCACCTACCAACTTTTTCTATGTGAAGATCCTCTTATAAAACAGAGAATTGGGTGGTATTATGTTTTATTGTATCAGGAGCACTCCTGAATTTATACCTTCTCCAGTTTAGGAGAAAGTTTTTAAAAATTGCATTCGTTAGTGAACAATACATATTAGCATGTCTTTTTTCTGATAGTTTCACAAATTCATTCTAGAATTTACGTTTATTTAAAAATACCCTTTTTAAAGTTATAATTTCCTTGAATTCTTAACTGATTCCCACAAGTACAACATATTTGAGTTTTGGCATCTTCAAGTCTATAATGCTATGATTGATTTAAGCAGTTTCTCATGAAAAGTTAAGGTAAGGATACCACATAATGAAACAATCTTTTATCTAATACTTGATAGTTTTACATCCTCAAGTTAGGTTGCAAATAAAAATCAAGTTTTTCAGAAATCTGTGCATTTTTGACCCAGGAAAATGTCTAGAACTTCATAAAACCATTTAATTATTAAAAAATTTTTTTTTAATGTTTAGTTATTTTGAGAGAGAGGCACAGAGTATGAGCAGGGGAGGGTCAGAGAGAGAGAGAGAGGGAGACACAGAATTCGAAGCAGGCTCCAGGCTCTGAGCCATCAGCACTGAGCCAGATATGGGGCTCAAACCCACAAACCGCTAGATCATGACCTGAGCCCAAGTCTGATACGCAACCGACTGAGCCACCCAGGCGCCCCAATCACTCAATTTTTAAGTAAAAAGTAGCTGTTTCTTGGTGCTGTCATCATTTTAAAACAGATTAATAGACGTTGACAAAATGTGTCATTTACATGTCAGGCTGGTTAGTGGAATCTTTTGCTTTGTAGCATTATTTGTCAGGTAACACATTTCTGGTTTTCTTTTCACCTTTAAGTCGCTCTATCTAGTATGGGTCATTCCTGTCTGTATCGGATAGCGCGGTTTTAGCACAGTTCAGCCGCATGGATTTTGCATTCCTTGCTTATTTTCTTTTCTTCACACACGTATCAAATTCAATTTTTAATTTTTTCTCTCCAGCAACACAACAAACATGCAGTAAGAGATGGCACAAGTGATCAATTCCAGTCTCCACCTTGAACATATGGGTAGTTAACCTCAATTACTTAAAACAATTCTCTTAGTTTCATATCTACCCATTGTTTCAGTTTAAATATAACATATATCTAATATCAAAATCGAATAGTGCATAGTATATAATGTAATACCGAAAATTAAAAAGTTGACTCACCAAAGACATTTTACCAATTTTAGTTTTCAATTTCACATGTCCTACCTCAACATAGTTAAGAACCTTTACATTTGACAGTTAAGAAATCAGCAAACAAAAAATAAATTTTTTCACTAGTTCCAATATTCCTGCTTGCCACATGTTCATTTTCTTGAAGTTCTTTAAGATTGTATAGTTTGCTAGTCAAGATAAATCCATTAACCCAGTAGGAGTAATTCCTTCAGATATGTTCCTTTTTTCCTTTTTTTTTTTTTTTTGGAGTGTTGTCAGTGAATTCAGTCCTATGTTTTTTTTTAATTTGTAGGGTTAATGCAATTTCTATTCATTATCAAAGTTACTATGCTTATTTTTTTATTAGGTGTAAAATTAATATTATACTGGTCTATACTGAGTGATACAAGAAGTCAGAGGGGAAAGCATATTTTTAAACTACATTTATTTGGCATAACTGTTTATTTAGAAAAAGTGTTCCTAATATTATAATTGGATATATAAATCATTAGTTCCTTTGTACCTTTTTTTTGGGTAAAATGAACAAAATAGACAGTTTATTTAGGGATTAATGCTTCTCTTAATATTTTTGTAACAGCTGGTCTTGAAATGCTTTTTTCTTGATCAGGTAAAATTAAATTGTACTTATATTAATTCAATCCCATGAATTTCTAAAGTAGTTAAGGTACAAACTTCTATGTAAAAAGGAAGATAAATGTTCCATGTGTTATAACACTTCGATTTTTAGAGTAGTTTATATAATTCAGGGAGAAAAAAATACACTTTATACCACTGATGAAATATATTCACCAACTTCTCAGACTCAACTTTCAATTCTTTTTAGAACTTCATTGAATTTTGCCTTAAATTTGATTGTGACCTAAGATACAGTAAGTCAGTTAAAAAAATTCTTTTGTGTTTATAGCATATAAAAAATGCTTTCAAGTCACATTGATTCAAAGACAAATTTTTTCCCTTGCCAAATTCATCATCTCAAACTGGCAATTAAAGGGTTACTTAATTGGAGAAGTTCAGAGTCCGATCTGCATTTCCCAGTGGCACATATCTTTAGCAGTAAGTGTGGAAGCCAACGCGGAAGAAACACGTTTGAAGTGGCAGAACTAATCATGCAGAAGCAATTTGCGATTTTCTCTCTCAGCCTAGATAAAGCAGCGCATTATGACATTGGCTGCGCTGAGCAAGGTCAATTTACTGTGAAAAGCCAGCTATAGACTCCAACTTCAAATAGACTTTTATCCTGTATAGCTAAAACCAGGATTTACTCTATTGCTTACACTACAGAATGGGCAAAATGAAGTGGACAATTCAATTAGGATGCATCCGTATATGTCACTCCTTTTTTTTTTTTTAAAACTGTTTCAGATAATCAGCTTGTAACTAGGTCTCAAGATTTCTTCCACCCCCGGTAATGAAGTATTTATTCAAATGCTTGCCATAAATTTTGTTTTTTAGTGTTTTAAAATTTTTTCATTACGAATCTACCAATTATCTTTAAAAAGTACAATGTTGGCTCTTTTATTCCATTTAATTGCGTTTTGGGTTTAAAATGGAATATGTCTCTCAGAAATATACACAAAACTGTGTTTTCAAAAATATAGCATAATAAAAGTATGAAAGAACTTTTTTGACTTAGCATTTATGTAATATGCTGTAAGTGCAGCTTATAATGTGCAGCTTATTTCTACTACAGGAGACACTACATAAGGATGATCCTACTTCTGTTGGACTAGATACAAAATTTGTATGCATTTTTAGAAATGATTATATTTATGGGAGCAATCATATAAATTGTTTGGCTAATCATACTGAATAAACACAATCTATTATCTTAGTCATAGGGAAAAATGTTCCCTTACCTTCTTTTCTGGCTGATGTCCAGAGTAGATTATTCTTATGAAAAATGAAACAAGAGTGTACTATAATTAGCTGTTCAAGGATTCACCCATCTAGATATCCATGTTTTAGTGCATTTAACTTTATTAGGTGCATCTGATAGACTACTTTGGTCACAACCTATATTGATAATAGTGCTAATAATCAATTATATTTAAAATATCATGAAAGTGGGATAGAAGGTGTTCCCAGAAGCTGGGGCAGAACATAAATGAAGCTATGATTTAATGTCATTATTATTATAGTTTATAATAAAAATATATATCCATGCCTAGGGCATAATAGCTCCACAAATTAATGTACTAGTCAACAGTTTTCTGGACCAGATTCTGGTGCTCCTGTTAATAGTTTGGCAGGTGACAGAGTTCCACAGTGCTGACATTTGTTCCTGGAACATCGTAGAAGTCAGTCTTTTAATATTTTCATTGGCTTACTGAGATGCTGAGGTCACGCAGAGCTCCTTGGTCTCCTGCTTTTGCTGACCCAGTGATTGACAGTAATGCAATGCTCTTCAAGAATTTATGACTCTAGGTGAAAGGCAGACTGAAATAGGTGACTTGGGTCAAAATGAGGATGAAGGATATCAGAGACAAGGTGCTTCTTTTCAGTAGAAGTACAGAATCTTTGATTTTTAGTTGTGTTTTAAACCCTACCTCATGAGAATTGAAAACAAAAACAGAGTTTTTTTCCCACAGAGACTAATGTTTCTGTTTAAGAAAAGTCAAAACTACATTAAAAACTTTCAAGCACATATGTGTAAACGAATTTTGCTTTTCAGTTTTCAAACTTAGGCATTCTAGATCGTTGATAGAGTTACCTATTTCCTTTTTGTTTCACAGGACATTTGTTCTTGTAGATAATTGTTTGTAAGTCAGGATTGTGAATTTATTATGATCAGGGCTGGAGGGTTGTACACTTTGCTTCCATTGTTTTATAGCATAATTGAATTCTATTCCACATGGCAAAATATAATCCATGCAGTGATATGCATATGCTATACATTCACACAAGTAAAATTTTAGATCTTTAAGTGGAGAATTTTAAAATATAGAGGGTCTCTATTGAATGCAACTTTAATATATACGTATTATTATGTAACTGTAGTAGTTGCACACCAAAATAATATTGTCATGTTATTATATCACATCACAGTGTTCAAACTTCGTTGGAATCACCTGACTAGTTTCAAATTATATTGTGGTTGTTCTCAGCCCATGAAATTGTGATTTAATTGGGCTGGGATATTGCCTGACCACAATATTTAGAAAGTAAAATGTGCCAACCATTTTTTGGTCTACATAGCTCAATTTACTGGTTACTTCATTGCAAATCTGGAGGTAAATGTTATATGTTTTAAATATTTATTTCTATTATTTACTCTGATCTTTTCTTCAGCTCTTCATCTTGCCTAAGTAAAACTTAATTATAATATTTTCCTTTTGTGTCTGGATGCGTTTGTGTACAAAAGGCTAATTTCTCGAAAACCAGGTTTAATAGAAACTTTCTAGTGTCACATATAGAAAATAATTTTAAATGTGTCATCTGCAATGCACCTATACACATTGTTTCTTTAAATCATTTGCAGTTTAACAATCACTGTTATGGCAACTTGATGTTGAATTAAATTATACATAAAGGATATAATAAATGTGAAACTGCTTTTAAAAGTTAAAAAGTCAAACAAATGTAAAGTATTGGTGTCAAGGTATTATTGTGTATCAAGTTTCCCTCATTGAGAATTATATGTTTATACTCACATAATCCAAGCATTCTCATCACAAAGATTATTTTAAGTAACTTCTTATGTAGTTTGTTTGACATTTTACATTTTATCTAACTTTAGCCAATCTTCTTAAGGCTTTAGAATTCAGGGTGTGTGTGTGTGTGTGTGTGTGTGTGCACACGCGTGCATGTGTGTGTGTTTATCTTCAAAGAGCAAACTCAACTATAGCACATATTTTGCATTTGGATAATCTAATCATGACAGGTTAATACTCCTGATTCAGTGCCCAAATAAGATACATCTTCAGAGTTAGTAATTATCAAACAAGTTATGAAATTATTTCACTTTCTAACCTGCCATGGCCAAGATAGTTGACTTACATAATAGTGTAATTACACTTAAAATTGCACACACCCTTTCAAAAAAAACCCAACATATCCACAAAAGAAGTCAACAATCTGTGACAAAGCCAATTTTCTGCCTGTCAAACTAACAAAACAACAAACAAACATGAATCTTGCTCCTTGTTTACATTTTGAGGAACAGCTTTGTTCCTAATTTCTTACAATTTAATTGACAACATACTGTTTGTCATAGTACAAAGTTTGAGCGAAGGCACGAAAATGAGTGAAACAAAGTCAAGTCATCATCACCTTCCCTTTGCTCTCACTGCAGAAAATAATGTTTTCTCTCTGGAGAATATACAAGCAATTGGGATAAGTCAGATGCAGTACAGTGTTCTTCAACATATCAGACGTACAACCATTTTCTTAAAACGGAACAACAAAACATCCTTATTAAATGCTTTGGGGGAATTTTTCAATATTTTAGGTATAAAATTAATACTCCTGAAAAATAAAATACAAATATGGGAATAGCTATTTTGAGTGACATCACATCTGCTTAACACCCCTTCCCCTAATATTTGAAAATGGAATCTATAGTAAAAATTGGGAATATGAAGGGTTAGTTTTTTACATAGAAAAGTAGAAAAGAAATGACATGTTAATTTATGGGAAGCTAGAGCAAATGAACAGATAAGCTGGTACTGACTCTGTATCCCAACCTATTTGTTGAAACTTTGTAGGACAATGTCTCCCCTTGAACTGAGATATTTAGCTGTGTGTGTGTGTGTGTGTGTGTGTGTGTGACAGAGAGAGAGAGAGAGAGAGAGAGAGAGAGAGGGAGGGAGAAAATGGTGAGTTCTGGAAGGGGAGAGGGATGGTTCAAAATAGCAAGCAACTTTTTTTAAAGTAAGGGTTATAACCAGAAGAAGAGGAAAATAAATTGACTGATTGATTATACCTACAGAAACTAAGACTAGAAAAGATATTTGTCCAAGATACTTAAAACAATAGGACACCAGCCCACTGAAATAAAAATATTGCCCCTTATTTCTAAATTTCAATTTTTAACTGGTATAAATGGAAGTTTCTTATTGAGGAATAGTGATTTTAAATATTCAATTGTCTTTGAAATTGAGATTATTCAGGATGACAAGCAAAGAGAAGTAAATCAAACAATGAATAAACAAGCAAACATATACACCTTCTATAATTTGTCTTCAGGGATTTATACCTCTTTGGGTTCTGTTAAAAAAGCAACACTAAAGTTATCCTCCTTCGTGGGGATATTTAAATCCAGAAGTCTTACGATCAGATGGAAATCCTGTCTGCTCCCATTGCACTGAAAATTGGGGTAGTTAGTATATTTTAAATCATTACTAAACAGGAGTAGATACTATTAATGCTTTATTTTTCATACTTGTTTCTACTGCTGTTTTTCTACTGTTCTGGAAAGCCAACATTTCACTTCTGAAAGCTATTTAACTCTTTACCTAAACATGTGTGAAAGCACTTTTTTCTTCTTCCTCATGAAGGATACTAGAGGCACCAGTACAGCAGTGAAAGGAAATGGAAGGCACCGGTGTCATGGCGAGTGGGGGAGCAGGGATTAGTGATGTGTAGAGTCTTGGCGATCGATGAGAAGTTGGAAGGGTACAGTCATTGATGGGAGTGAAAGAATGCGGAGTATTTCTGATTTTCGTACTATGAAATGTCATGGTCTCCAGGGCTAAGAATTGTCTGTCTTGAAGTCATTGGCATTTATATTTGAAAAACACTAATTTTGAGACTATACATGAATGTGAGAGTTAGAAAACAGCACAGTCAAGTGGGAAGGTATAAGCAATGAAGTGTTACTGGGATGCTGGCTTTGACCTCATAGTAGTACACAAACCAGTGGATTCCTCTGTGTCCAGTGTTCCCTTCTGCAGGATGAGATTTTGTTCTTTTACCTACCACAAAGGAGTGCTATAAATATATGTGGATCTTAAAAACTGTTTAAAGATGTTTTGCGCAAGATGGTCAAATTTAGGCAGCTCTGTGTCCTCCATGAAACATTCCTATCAAACAGATTCTCCTTCTCATCCATCTGTCCTTCCTTCTTCTCTTGGGATCCTCTTCTTCCAAAATGCTAACCAGAACTGCTATGTACGGTTGTGCAGAATTGGTGTAACAGTGAGGGTACTGGGCATGCTCTTAGACAAATGTATTTGTATATTTATTTAGACAAATTTCAGGCAGTTGGCAGTAAAATGCTTTGTTTCAAAAACATCCGTATATTACAATAATGTTCTGGAAGATGAAAATAAAGTATTTTCATAAAGGCTTTTTTTTTTTTGTTTGTTTTTCTAATTAGCAGTAGCCCGTGCAAACTGTATTCTAATTGGCTGTTGGTCTGCCTTCCTCGGACAGCAGCTTCATGAGGGGAGAAACTGTTTCTATGAAATGGTCTCTCTTCCACCTTTCTGAAGCCTATGAGGTATATTAGAGATGAATAAAATGTTGTAGAGGGGACTTCAGCATCTAGATGGGAGAGGCCTGGGTAAAGTAGGAAATGATGTCTAAGTTTCAGATTCTAGGTCTTTATGAAAGTTTTTCCATAAATCTAAGATGATATTATTAGTGGTGCTAATAGCTCTAAGGTCTCCAATAACTCCCTGATGTTACAATTTAACTGTTATCGATTGTATTGTGTGGTGAAGCTATGTGAAAAGAACCTGGAAAGGTCTTTTTGTTCTTGTGGGTTGTTTTGTTTTTCTCTCAATACTTCTAGCTCTGCTACTTCCATAAATATTTTAAAATAATTACTCTTAAAACATTTTTGGCAAATTTATTTGTACTTGGAGCTGATAGTACAGGCAGTACATGGGGAGGTTGTAACAGAGGTGTCTTCTGAGAATCAGAAAATAAATTTGATCTCTGAAAGTTAAACTATAAATCAAGATATGATGGATCAAAGCAGATATTTTCAAAAGCATCTTAAAAAGAAGCTAGCAAGACATGACTTTAACCTGACAAAACACAATATATCTAAAGAAGGAATGTGTCAATCAGGAGGGGGCTTGGTCACCAGGGGAAGGCTAGGAAAAGGAGGATCCCAGAGGCAAACTTTTGCTTCTCTAGAAAGAATCCACACCTTGTTTCTCCTAGATCAGTGTAGCATCTTCTAAACTTGACTTCTGGGTTCCTGTGTCCTATACTTTGAAATCCAAAGTAAGCTTTTTAAAAGAAAAATAAGATTATGTCATGACCATGCTAAAAGTCCAATGACTTTTTATTGCATTTAGAACTCCAGACTTTGGTCTACAAAGTCCCACATCATATGTCCCGGTCTATGCTTCCAACTACATTTCTTAACACTCTTTCCTTTTCTACTACCTTCCAGACATCCTGATCTTCTTGTGTTGTTTCCACAAGCCACCTAATTTCACTGGATGCCTTTGCATTAGCTGTCCCTTTGGCCTGGAACACTCCTTTCAAGCAGACTCTTTTTTTTTTTAAATTTTTAATGTTTTTTAAAATTTATTTTTGAGAGGCAGAGAGAGACAGCGTGAGAAGGGGAGGGTCAGAGAGAGAGAGAGAGAGAGAGAGAGAGAGAGATACAGAATCTGAAGCAGACTCCAGGCTCTGAGCTAGCTGTCAGCACAGAGCCCGACATGGGGCTTGAACCCACGAACCATGAGATCATGACCTGAGCCCAAGCCAGACGCTTAACGAATAGCTACCCTGGTGCCCTGCAGACTCTTTCTTAAGCTGTCAATTTCAAAAACATTTTCTCAAAGACAGCTTCTCCACGCCATCTAAATGGAAACTCATTACCCTCTATGACATTAATGTAATGTAATTATCCCCATATTTTTCAGGAAGTTATCACTTTCTGATCTTTTTTGTCTGTTTGCATTGCCCACTGCCTCGACAGTCACCAAAATTTGGGTATACTCCACAGCTAATGGAAGGAGCACAGCCAGGAGCTTATCACCTAGTTGGGGAGACTGAGAGATAAATACGCTTGCCTCAGGTTCAGAACTATGGGAAAAAGTTAGAGTTGGAGGATCCAATGAGTACTTGAGAATCATGCAGAAGCCACAGGGGGTATGACTTCATGGGTTCTATGAATCTAAATCTCAAGACAGAGCTGGGTAAGGTGCTCTGAGACTGATCGGAGCAGTAGGGTTGGGCCTACACTCTAGCTAGGCACTGGGAAACCCACAGGACTTGGAAGAGGATGTCAAAGAACTGTGCTTGGCAGAGTGCCTGAGCAGAAGGCACAGATCTCAACCTCAAAGAATCTCCTAATTAGTGTACTTCAGTTCTCAAAATATTTCCTGAGAAGAAAGTGTAAATCCCATGCTGTAGACTGACACTGGCAGATAAATAAACATTGACCTAAGAGCCCAACTTCATGTTCTCACTCTCTAACATTTTCATTTGGTTATGGGATGGATCACATTATGTCCCCTTTACTCTGGGTCTCCAGGTACTCAGACAGGAGTTTCAACCATAGTTGAGCCCAATCCCAACTTCTTCCCTTTTACTCCACTTCCTTGGATCAAGTCTTCTGATGGCCACCTAGGATTTCCTCTCCTAGTTGCAACACTGCAGTTATGGAAAAACAGAACACGACAAAAGAAACTGTGTGTATGTCTGTTTGTTTATTCCTCCTCACAATCTCCTTAATCCTGGTGTCTAACAACAACCGAGGTGTTTTTTCAAATTTAGCTCAAAACCTGTCTTGTTTTGTTTTTAATTTTGACTACTGTGGATTTCATCTTAATGGAGATTAAAGATAGCAATAGGAAAAAGTTAAAATTACAAGTCGGTCGACTTAAAAATCAGGAACCTACACAGAAGAAAGTTTGTAATTGCTGGCTGATAATCCGCGTGGCATGTATAACTGGAGCACGCCAGAATGCTGCAGGGAACTCGGCAGAGTGAGAATCAAGGACTTCAGCTTCAGGCTAAAAAGTCAGGATAAGCTTGTGACTTAGGTTGCCACCCATGACTCAAAGAACATCCATTCTTTCAAATGACAGGTTTTCTAGTTTAAAGCATACTCATGAAAAGGAACAAGCCTTTCACTGATGCATCATTGTTACTGCGGTTTAACTTCTTAACCCCTTTTCCTGTTGAAGATTCCTCCGTAACTGAAGACTGTTTACAGCTTCAGAAGCTTATTACATTGCCACCTACTAGAAATGGAAAAATAAAATTTAGGAAAACAGTCTCATTTGAGGTGTGTGCAGGAATTATCTTTACACAAGTTCACAATTTGGGTGATTTTGCAAAAGGAAAAGCACTTCCTGACTTCTTGGTGAGCTCTATTTCGATTTAAAATCAACATACGTTTGTAAAAACACAACTGTTAAAACTTATTCATTTGAATAATTTCATATTGTATACCAGAAAAACATAAAATTGCTCAGAAAATGTAAACTGCCAGTATTTACAATTTATTTTCATTTATTGTCTTTGAATCATGAAGTGTTTTGTTGCTTTCAAATGCAATTTTTAGAAAAAATTTTTTTATGTGTTTTCACACCGATCAAAACAAACCAATATCCTGATGTTATTTATTTAACATATCTTACATACTCTTTGTTCAGTTTTCCTTAATGTTAACACCCTTACACCATGGAACATTTACCAAAATTAAAAAATGATCATTGGTACATTCTATGAACTAAACTATAGATCTTATTTGGATTTCCCCACTTTTGCCAAATGCCATTATATATTTGTCCAAACTCCTGCAATGTTCAACACCAGGAGAGAACTGTAATGTCAACTATAGACTTTGGGTATTTTGGAGTGTCCATATAGGTTCACCAGTTGTAACAAATGTAACACTCTAGTGGGGAATATGGACAGTAGAGATATGCATGTGTGAGGGACGGGTGGGGGGGACAAATGAGTAATCTGAGTACTTTCCTCTCAATTTTGCTGGGACACTTAAACTGCTCTGAAAAACTTTAGTTTTAATAATAAATTAGTTGACTATTTTTTGATATGTGTCAGTTCCAAGTTTCCTATAATGTACATTTGATATATGCATCTATCTTTTTGCCAATAATACCACACTATCTTGATTACTAAAGTTTCTTAGTACATCTTAAAATTGCATAGTGCAAATTTTTCAATTTTGTTCATTGTTTTAAGAATTGCTTTGACTTTACGAATTTTAGTTACTTTGCATTTCCTAAGAAATCAAATTTGTCATTAGTTATATAGATCAAGGTGGCAGAATTTGGCACCAAAATGATTTCATAAAGGAGAAATATACTTATGTGTGCTGTCAATTAAATTCATGTAAGTGAATGTGAATAAAGGTTAAAATTGTAGGTTAAATAAGAAACATCTGGTTTTTGGGATTGGGTTACAAATTAAACATGCTAATGGTACATTTTTAAAAGAGTACTTTAAAAATATATTTAGATGTATGCCTCAAAAACAAAACAATATAGAGGTTGAGAAAAGTTTTGTTCAAAAAATTTAATATGGTAAAATGCATCTTGCCATGTTTTAAATTCATTAATATTCTATTCCTTGTTCATTCACTTGATATCCGGATTAATTAATAGTGAACTCAATTATCACTTCTATATTCTTGGCTCAAAACATGATACTATAATTTTGACTACTTATTTGTATACACATGTCTCCTAAAAAATAGATTTCTCAGTGACATAAAATATGTATTAAATATGGATATTTAAAAATATTGATGAAAATGTGGAATAATATTTTAACTACAAAGTAATTCTTAAATTATATGCAGAAGGAGTCACTGCTATGGTTCTTGTAAGTAAATTCTACACAGAGCAGACATAAGATATGAAATTATACAAATATTGTGTTGCAGTGAGAACTGTACTTTTTATTGCTACACGTTACGCTATCAATGGTTACATTAAATCCTATTTAAGAGGCTAGTTCTAGTGTGTGTACCTATTTCAAATGTAACTTCCTAAAATTTTATAGGCAAAGTCTTTCAATGAGCAATGAAAAGATGATTAAAAAAAGACGGTTGAATAGAAAAACAGCCGGCAACAGTAATTCATTTTGGATACAGTTTTACTTTTTATGAATAAGTCTGCAAAATATCAACATAAAAAGTGTACTTTTTTTTTTTTAATGAATACAGCCTTAATACTGAAAGCCAGTTCAAATAGTGAACATTTAAACATTCTTATGACATGGGATTACACCCTCGTGGTTCACACAGCACATGTTGCCTTGGTTTGATTTTACTACTCAAAGAGGAGAGAGTACAAGGCAAACAATTTGGTTTCTTTAAAAAGAATCTATGTCGTTTTATTTTTCTATGCTATTTAAGAAATGCCCAGGATTATGCCATGGAAAACTGGTATCGGTCTTTATGGACATTTCAAATTTCATGTGTATTAAAATATCATTATCATTAATAAATGCTCACTTTATATGAGGTACTATCCAGAACCACTAGAAAACATGATACTTGACCACAAAGAACTTTGTGATTAAAGCAAGAACAGTATAAGGGGTATTTACTAGCCTATATAAACATTTTACCGGCTCATTCTGCCCCATGGAACTAAAGTAAAAAAATTAGCATTTGTAACTGCTGTCCACTGTCAGTGGTTACAGTCTAGGGAAGTAAGCATGTGACTTTTGTTTCCCCTAACTTGAGAAGACAGGGCAAAAAGACCAAATACATCAGAATTTTGCCCTATTTCTAACATTCTCAAGCCAAGGAGACACAAAGCAGTGGAGAGTCTTTGTATTATCAATTAGCCAATCAGATGACATGCAATCTAAGAAGAAGAACAACAGAACAAACAAAAAAGCAAAACGATTTCACAATATATCCTGCAGTTCCTTTATAAAGAAATTCCATAGCCATTACTGTCCACAGCAAAGAGTAAAAATTAGAATCAGAATGAGCTGTCCAGGGAAAATGAATTCCAAAGTATTGATATTTGGGTAGATAAATAAGATTTTACCAAATGAGAATCATTGTAATAAGTTTGTTGTAAGGGAAGCTAAAGAGTTGTAACTGTAAAAGTTATATAAGTGGAATCGTGCCTAAATTCTCACTAAATTCTTGAGTTAGACTGTGAGGAAATCTAGACAGGAGAGAAAATAGATTAATTGTTAAAAATGAAATTATATTAGTGAAGTTGGTTAGGGGGAGACTCTTTACTGAGAAAGATCAAATCCTGATTATATTTTTGAGTATATTTAAATTTGGCAAACAACAGTTAGAAATTTACATATCCTTAGTTTGTAACAGGTGACTCTTTCATGAGGAATCCTTGTTTCCATAAATGTACTTTAAATAAGACCAGGCATAATAAGCTTCAGCCAGTATAAGTCGCTAAAATAAAGATGGTCAGAGGATTCACTTAAAATAATGACATGTCGGGCTATAACTTACTTCTTATCTCTAACTTTACAAAGGTAGTAATACTGATTAATTACAGTAAGGAAATGAAATAGAGAAAAATGTAAAGAATTTAAGATGATTGATAATTTCAAAACCTAGAAACAAGCTCCATCGATAGTTTAGTGTATGCTTTCCAATAATTCTAAAGAATATATACATAAATGTTATTTGTTAGTTATTTAATGACTGAGTTCATCATTATGAACATTGTCCCATATAATTAAATAGTTGTTTAAACATAATTTTTAATGACTCCATAATATTTTCACTTTGTGGATGGATTTTATCCATTCCTTATTCATGAACTTTAATGTTGGGCTGTTTCCATTATACATTGCTCTACCTAAAAGCAAATATTCTTAAACACAAATTCCTCACTCATTCTTTGGAAATGTTCTTGGGAAAAGAAGTGGCTTACTGGATAAAAAAGTGTGACTATTTCAACTGTTTTGATCTATATCTCCTAATTGTTTCCTAGAAAATTTGCTACATTTAGCACATCCCCAAAGTGGAGGAAACTCTTCATTTCATCTTATGTTGCCCAAATTAAGTATTATCAATTCAGTCCTTTTCTTTTTAAGACATTAGTAAAACATTTTTAGTTTAGTGTTTTTTTCATGTTTTTAATAGTCATTTATGTGAAATTTTCAAATTCCTTCTGCCTTTCCTAAATTTTCTACAAAATTTATGGCAACTTAATTTTTTTGATCTCTATTTTCTCCCCTTTTAGATAATAGATGTGTTATAATAAATAATTTTTATTCATTCTTGTTACAAATTCTACTCAGTTATTCTGAATTATTTTACATAGTCAGCTACTATATTTACTTTAGAAATTTCTGTTATATGTACTTAAGGCAATTGGCTGAAGTATCTGTAGTATTCTTTATTTGTCTACATCATATTTTAGATTTATGACTCCCATTAAATTAATTTGAAGGCTTTTAATCATGATTGTGTGTGTTCTAGAATTTTTTTATTAAAGCATAAAATATGTCCAATTACTGAATCTGAAAATAATTTCTCTGTGAAGCCATCTTGTCAAAGTTTTCATTAGAAGGTAATTCTTCAAAAGTTTTCCATTTCTTTTTCAGTTTTGTTTTACTTAGCTAACGCTTTTTAGTGAAATCAATGAGGCTAGCTTCAGAAGGTAAGTGAAAGAATTGAAGAATATAAGAAACCCTTCTTGGGAAGGGTTCAGTAATTACACCTAAAATGCTGGGCAGTGGGTCAGGTAAACTTTTTCAGAACTTTTGTCATTAGATCTTAGATAAATAAGCAGGGAAGAACACCAACAGCTAATTCGCAAGGCCAAGAACTACAACAGGATTGGGTAGATTTTGATAGAGGTTATAGGCACTGAAGACATGAAGCCATGCTTACAGCCTAGTTGGGAGTTTGCAGAGCTAACTTGTGGGGGCTGCTAGAATGGAATAAGGCCATTGAGTAACTGAGAAAAATAGGAAGAAGCAAAAGTCCAAGAACAACTTTTCAGTTATGTTGGTGTTATATTTATCAGTTAATTTATATTTATGTGCTTCCCTCTCCTCCTTTCCTTCATCATCACCCACATCATATGTTGTCATGACAATCTTCTATAGTATCACTGATCATATATATTAGTTAATGTATCATATGTTTAAATGACCACTTATTATGCATATATTTCCATACAAGGCATTATGGAGAATACCAAGGAAAATGATGATCACAAAATATATATAGTTTATAAAAACATTTTTTTATTAGTTACTAAATTACAATTTGTTTGAGATTGGGTTGAACAACAAATCCTGAGGACATGCCACTGTGTGCTGGTGAGGATGAGGAAGGCATCACAGAGGAAGTAGGAGGTGAACAAGGTTTGGAATAGAGCATCCTACCAGGAAGGGTTTCTTTCACATCGGTATCATTGAAAGATGTATGGGAAGAGAGTGGCCTGGTAAAACTAGTGTTTAGGACTATTAATCTGGAAGTCATGTGTAAAATGAAGGATAGAAGGAAGAGATCAGGGAAAGGCAACCCAGTTGAAAACCTACTTTACTATTCTAGATAAATGGTTAAGTGACTACAAAACAGAAGTTTTGCAGTAGAGTATAAAAATCACTATTCTGTTCAATTGGAATATCTAAGTAGCTCTGAAATGTTCACCTTTTCTTCTTTTATAAAATGTAGAGTTTGGATTATCTAAAAGCTGCTTTCTATATCTAAAATACAGTCATAATATGATTCAGCTTCAGTCTTCCCCCTCATTTCTCCTGAAAAGCAATGGAGGAAAACAGTCATATTTAATTAAGACTTGAATTGAGTCCTGGGGTTTGGGTGAGACCTTTGTCATAGTCTCCATCAATATGATGTCAAAGTCTTCAGTTCTTACCTTCAGTTCAGTCAAATCTTCAAACAATCATATGGACGAGTGGCAAGAAATACATTTAGGATCCACCTGGTCATGGAATTTAACATCACACAGAAGAAGTCTTAAATACTTTTGAGTATTGGTAAAAATATATTTATGCAAGGACTTTTACCTTTGAATTCCAAAAGAAGTTTTTATCCCTGCCTCAGAAACTCAAAGACTTAAACAATAAGAATGTGTATTTCAGGAATCTGGGAAGTTAGATAACAATGATAAAATATTATTTAAAAATAATTTTCCATTTGTTACTCCTCTTTCAACACAGAGTTCTACCCCCCACCCCCCACCCCAGGTGGTCATACCAATTAAGAAACAAATAAAAGCAGTAAGGGGATGATAACCTTGCCTTCCAGGAAATGGATGCAAATATGGTACATTATAAAAGAAATGACCGTAAAGAAGAAAGATATTACATTAAACTAATTTTTATTCTCCTTTCTCAGACTCTCTTATCCCTTTGTTTATATCAGAGTTATTCTATTTTCTATTCAAACCACAAGAAATATTTCCATAATGAAAACATAAATCAATTTTTGAAGACCTTTTAAAAATTAAAATGCATCAAGCTTGTGAGAGACAGAATGAATGACATGGGTTTCCAGGAGTAACACGGAAGTTCCAGGAAATATGGATTTTGAGCAAAAGTATCAGATCATGCTCTTCAGAAAGAAAGGAGGGTTAGTGCACATGAACATTAGAAAAAAGCAGATGTTTTCAGTGGATAGACTGGCTGGCAAATATCAAGACTAACTTTCAGCTAAAATAAAATTCCAGATGAAATTTTACTCTTTTATTATTATTATTTTTTACCCTGACTTGTAACGTTTTCTTCCCTCAAATCTTGGGACCTGACAGAAACAGAACTTATAGCTGTCCTTGATTTAGAGATGTTCCAGAACCTGCATTCAGTCAGGTGAAGTTTGTAGTTTCACTGATACAGAACTGTAATCAAGATTTGAAGGTAGCGGCTAGTTCCTTGGGAAAAACAAACCTCTGGCAAAGAGATGCAGGGGAAGTGTCCTCAGGGCAAAAGAATGAAGGTAGGCTTCCAACTATATTAAGAAATATTGTATAAGAGGCTTTTGTGTAAATGATTATATGTGGAAAAATGAATTTTAAAGAAAGACAGACTTGCAGATAATGATAAAATACAATTATGACCGGTTTTGTCACACTGTTTTTCTAAAGGCTAAATGTAATCTGAAACTGTCACACTTGAGATTATGAAATTTTTTTGTCATCAAAATTAGTGTATGAGTCAATATATCCAAAATTAGTATTTTAGACTATTATATGAGTTTCTTTGTATTAGGTTATCAGTACAGTTGATTCAACTCTCCATTCAGTGAAACCTATACGTACTTAGATGTTATGTGTTGTAAGACTTGATAATATTTCAACAAAGATTTGAGCTTAATTTAGAAAAGGACATTTTTTGCCAGCCTTTTCATATGAATTTTTAAATAAGTTTTTGAGTAATCTCAACACCCAATGTGGGCCTCGAACTCATGACCTCAAGATCAAGAGTCACAAGCTCTACTGACTGAGCCAGATAGGCTCCCCCATACAAAATTTTAATGTGCAGCATTCTGGAAAGGTGTTAGTTCAAATGGTTTGGGGAAACCAAAGGTTCTTCGAAGTGCTTTGAAAGATTTTTAAAAACATCTTTCACAAACAAATTTGATTTTTACCGCCTGCTCTGCTCATTGACACACTAAGACATCACTTCCAATGTTATAATGGAGCTCTGCACAGACAGAAAGCTTCCCAAGCTGCCAGGGCTGTCCCTAGGCAGACAAGTTGCAATCCCCAGGAGAGACTCTTAAAAACAAACAAACAAACAAACAAACAAACAGAAATCTCAAAAATCTCTCAGACCAGAGGTGGAAAGTCATTCACCAAGTCCCCAGTTTCTATAACCAGAGCCTCTGGGTCCAACCGTTGTGTTATGGATAGTGTGCAAACCACTGCTGGTCACTAGTGATCTCTGTCTGCAGCTCATCGGATTCCCAAAGCAGAGCATGACTTCCTGCAGCACTGTCTTTGAACTTGGAGATCAGCAATAGTTTTGCTCACTCATCAGTAAAAATCTATTTTCAATTACATTGTCTGCATCAGTAATATGAACTTTAAGTAAGCGGTTCCCACACTTTTTAAATTAAAAAAAAAACTTCTCTTAAAACAATAATTTAAAAAATCCCACTTGACCCTGACAAGTTCTCAGTGCTTATTATTTGAAAAAATATATACAAAAGCCAAAACTATTAAGAAATTATAATATCTCCAATACATTTCAACTTTGTCAATCATGAAAACATTTACAGTCCTTTGAATGTGATATATATTAAAATTATAATTTAGTCAAACATTGCTTAGAGCTTTGGACCCTTGGTAAGAGTTGCAAAGTTCATAACATGGGGACAATTACACTACTTTTTTTCTCTGAAATTTTCTTTTTGGCTCTTTTACATTTAAGCTTACTTACTTGGAATTTCCAACTAAGAATATGGTTCAATTTCCAAGTTTCTGAAAGGTGGTTTTAAAAATAAAGCAATTTATATTTCAAGGCAATAGGTGAGTTTATTATTAAGACCTTTACTTTTAAAATCTCTGGAGAATGAAGACTTGTTTTGTAAAATAAACGATGAATATTTGCAATCTTGGCAGCCTGTGTATGGGACAACAGACGACCTAAGTGTTGGTCTAAACACGCAGCTGTCAAATTGTGAAAGAAAAATCTTTAAACCAGTAAGACTTAACTGTCTGATTGGTAGTACAGTAAATGTAACAGAGTTCGGATATAGGAATCATAGGCTAAATGCCAACTTAGGTATTTTTACCACACCTATAAGTACTACATTAAAAAAAAAACACACAGACAAAAAAAGTGACATTTAAGATAAAAGTAACTGAAGATCAGAAGGAAAGACTTATGAGGATCACAGAACTGACTCAATCAGAGGAGAGGAAATTACGAAATGCATTAACAGCTAAAAGAGGTGGGTGGGGAAGGAGAGGCAAACATTGCACTGTGTATCCGAGTCACATAGGAAGAGGTAGGTAGGGACCAGTGTTAAAATTAATCAGGGAAAAGATATTTCTTTTTAGGGCAATAAAAACAGTTACTGTAAAAACTCTTATTATTGAATGCATGAAAAAGAGTGACAAATCATATAATAATAATAATAATTTAAAAAATAATAATAAGCCCTCCTCCCTGAAAAATCAGGGAAGCTACTGATCTATTTACTGGAAACTCCTCTCATTAACTCATTGATATTATTAATATAATAATTTGTAACTTAAAATACTCAAGAACATAAAAATATAAAAACTTAACCATGAAAAGATTAGAAAATAAGACCTTGATTTCTTTCATCAATAGAAATATGAATAGCTCTTATAGGTAGCTATCAAAACTCAGCCACAAAAACTAAGAATGAACAGATACTGATTTTAAAACTTCGGAAAAAGGAAAACAAAGAAATGTTGAAGGTGGTACCCTATAAAAACAAATTCTTTGTTATACTTTACTCAGAATGTGAATATTTTCTTTTTTGATATTATCTTTAAAGACCTTGGATATTAGAGAGTTGAAGTAGAAATATCTTTAAGCATCTTATCACTATTGTAAGCATATTGAATTAAATAAGACATATTTTCTATTAACTTTTTTTCTCAGCCTTCACCCACCACTTCAAAAACAACAACTTGAAAAAAGCACATTTTGTATTGTTGTTGTCACAGATGATAATCAACTCCACAGAACTGTGCTGCCTTTAATGCAGCCTTGTCTTTGCTGGTGTAAGCAATGTCACCTGAAGAAACCAGCTCCAATTTCTGCTTGTTATATTCCTAAAATATCTCTGTCCTCCATGTTTTTAGAAAAGGATATCAATATGTTATTGACATTAAATAAGTGACATAGGTAGAATATATATCTATGTAAGATTTCTATGTTGGATTAGTTATTTGTGTTCTTTCTCTTACTGATGTTTAATTTAAAAACTTTAGAATTTTTTTTTTATTTTTGAGAAGGAGAGAGACAGAGCTTGAGCAGGAGTGGGGCAGAGAGAGAGGGAGACACAGAATCTGAAGCAGCTCCAGGCTCCAAGCTGTCAGCACAGAGTCCCAGGTGGGGCTTAAACCCACAAACCATGACATCATGATCTGAGCCAATGTCAAAGGCTTAACCAACTGAGCCAACCAAGTGCCCCTTCTTTTACTAATGTATAAAGAAAGATTCATACAATCTCTGCTTTCCTAGCAATTATCCCATTGTGATACAAATTAAGACCAGTAGAGGAGAAAGATAAAGTGCTTTTGGAATGGTAGTTAAGGAACCTATTAGGGATTAAGAATAATCCAGGTTCTTATTTTTAAAAGGAATGCCAAAGATAAGGTAAATGTCAAAGGCATAGGTAAACAAAATACGATTTTGTTTCTTATATTGTATGATATGAATTATTTTCTTTTTATACATCCCAATGGAGAACGGAATAAATTTCTCTAGTATAGAAGTCATTGCTCATAAGCTCTCGTCTCCCTAGGAGTTGATTGATTGTTTTTTCCACTTCCATTACCAACAATGGCTATCAGAAAAGACTCAGTCTTTGTGACTCTGAAAAAGGATTTTTGTTTATTTTTGTTACTACAGAGTGGAGAAAAAAAGCACACATGTATATAAACAGCAAATACTCAAATTGAACTTGAGATCCTGGTGAAATTTACACAAAGCATCACAATAAAGGGGCAAATAAGAGAAAAAAGTTGTGATGAAAAAGCAGGGAACTTTTATGTTGCTGAAAATATACACAGAGTTTTCTATGAGAAGACTTGGCTTATAAGGAAAAGTCTGGGTAAAATTTCAGGATTTAAGAGAATACCAATAAAGTGAAGATTGACATTAACCAGACCAGGCTATAAATACCACACAAAGAGACCAAACAAAGCCCTCCCCTGACAGGTCGGGCCACCTCTCCCCTTCAGAACAAACCTATAATGAACAACACTGGAATAAAACCTGTTGTTCTTTTAGGATCAACGAAACTTAACATGTTAGTTAGAACACTTTTGTTTTGGGATGAGTTCACATTTGTGTATTTACCTGCGCATCGTGTTAACTCCGGGTTAAATTATGCAGCATTACAGAGCAGTCAGGTCTCTGCAAGCGTCATCATTTCATCCTAGTATCTTTCTTGTCTTATCACTCAAACTAATATGACTTCTTTTCTCTCAACAGCCTGTTAATGTGGAGGAGGAAACTACTCTCACGTTTAAGAAAAATCTCTAATTACCTGTACTGAGAAAAAGAAAAATAATAACATGGAAGTCAATATACTTCTTTTTTCTGCTCTACCCTGTACCCTTGAAAATACTAGTGTGTAGTATTACTTTATATTAATAGCACTGACATATATTTTTTATTTCCTTTTAGTTTATGAAAATCTCTGTTCAATAATTTGTGGGGATAGTACAGAGGTGACACAAAGTTTAAATTAAAATCATCATGATGGGAACCTAGACTGTTTTGTTTTTGTTTTGTTTTGCTAATTCCCTTTTCTGTCTCTACTATGAAGCACAGTCCTGGCTCATGATATAGATGCTCAATAAATATTTATTTTCACCGGTGATAACAGTGACAAATTGGCCAATATCCTGAATATATACAATGATATTTAGCCCAATAAACTCAGGTGGCAAGAACACAAAATTTAGTTTTTGTTGTTTCTTGTCTTTTTTGTTTCTCTGTTTCTGACTGAGTTAAATTTGGTGTGTTTTTGTATTATTTGAATTTCTAAAATTTACATGGGCTCAAGGTAAACTGAGGTCGTATTCTTGAAAACTATGTTATGAAAAAGGGATCGTTTCAAAAATAAATTTAACAATAGATTTGATCAGACTATTCAGGTTCAAAATGGAACTAGTGGGACCATATTTATATGTATGACCTAAATATGCAGCTATTATTATCCATACTGATAAGTATACATTCAATGAAGCCATGTCTAAAAACTCACACAAAATAAGATGAAGACACAGTCATTCATTATCTGGTCTCACTTTTTAAAGGGTCAATGAGTTTAAGGGTGCCTGGCTGGCTCACTTAGTACAGCATGTGACTTTTGATCTCAGGGTTATGAGTTTGAGCTCCATGTTAGGTGCAGCTATTCCATAAAAAATAAATAAAAATTAAAAGTTAAAAATCTTTAAAAGATAAATGAGTCTAGCATAATAACATTTTGCAAAATTGCCCTATGCTTCATTTTGAAGTACAAATAAGCATAAAATAATATTATTAATGATCTTTTAGTATATATTGAACCATATAGTCTCATAATAATGAATACAACAAGGTTTAAATGTGTCACTTGATATGCATTCATGAATTTTGTCAAAAGAACATAATCCATCAGATATGAGGAAAAGTCACAACCATTAGGAAAAATGCTTATTAATCCTTCCACTATAGACATTGCAACAAGTATGTGAAAAGGACAAGCAGTGATGAAAATACAATTGATTCTATTGTCTTTTGAAATTATCTAGAGATGATCCAAGAGTGCACACTCAAAATATTATTAAATCAAAAATCTATTATCATATAAAATCTTAATAATATAACTAGGAAAGGGCAGGGGTGTTGTAGATTTTCCCAAAATTTTTGTACAATACATTACACAGGCCAATACAAAGAAGGTCTTTTACTTGAAAACATTTAAAAAGGCATAAGATAGAAAGAATAAAGTTTTCATCACATGATTAAATAAGTTGGCAAAGATCTAGTGACAGAGAAGATTGGCAAAGAATGTAGAAATAGGGGGTTTTCTAAAACTTATTGCAGAAAAATGTATTCAGGTTTTATCTCATTTGGTATACAAACAGAATAGTTCTTAGATGTCTCTCCTTTCAATAAAGCAATAGGTAAATTTCACACAGATTATGTATGTTAGTAAATTCTAATCTTTTGATTACAGATTTTCAGAGCTATTTATAGTGACACCTTTTTTAGAGAATGGAAATGTATTGACTGCTCCATGGTGAACTGTTGGCACAAATGTCTCAAATGAGACAAAGAAACACACTTTGTTAACTAGAATTAGCTCAGATGTAACACGGCTTTCTCATCATGCGTATCTTGCTAATATTTGAAGAAAGCCAAAAAAGCTCCATTCAGCCGTATATCAGTGTCATTGTACATAATGAAAACCAAAAATACAGTATCAGCAATCAGAACTTTACAGTTTTCATTGGAAATGCAAGCAAAATATATTTACTGATTTAAAACTTTGATAGAGTGATTTACCTAATTTTGGAAACTGACATTGGTGAACACGGAATGGGTTAAAGATACATTTGAAAATTATTTTTCAAAGAAGGATAATTTAAACTGGATGACAAACGACTCATCAACCAATTTCAACTTGAAAATTTAACAATTAAGGATAGAGAGCAGATGTTAGATAATGTTAGTGATTTAACCTTGAAACAATTTTCTGCTACTTCTCCTTTAGTCTTCTAGATGAGTTAAATTGAAGAGCATCACTAAATTGCAGGATGAGCTCTTAAAAAATTGCTATCATTTGCAATTGTTCTATGTAATGCAAAAATTGTGTTTACATGATGCAATCCAAAATAAAACACAGGAATAAATTTGATGTTATCACTGATAAAGATGTTAGCTGTTATTTGCAGTCTCTGCTTCTAATTTTATACATTGAAAATAACCTTTGTGTCCTCATTGTCTTTAGATTAAATATTGTTTATTAAAACTTTAAAAATGCATACAAAGACATTATCATTTTATGTATTTACTATTTGTGGTTCTATGTTAACTTTCATTTGGAGAAAAAGGTTCACTTGCTAAAAGTGTTTGAAAAGTAGGTTCTCGGTGTCTTGTTCAAGTATTGTCAAGGATACACCTCTGATTTCCTCATGTAAAATATGGTGATCATAATACTTAGCTGTCAGGATTGTTGTAAGAATTAAAGATAATATGTAAAATAATTGAAGATAATTTATGAAGCAATATTTAAACACTTAGCACATTACCTGTCCTGAAATAGCCATGCTATCAATTCTGTTATTATTGTTACCCAAGAAGGTAACCTCTTCGTGAATGAGGGAGAAAAGATTCATTGGGAGCGCACCTAACTGGGAATTTCTGGCCTTCATATTACAGCTCAGCTACTAATATTTTTAAATTTGTCATAGTCCCTTTTGAAAACCTAAAAAAAGCTATAAGTTTGTTCCTGACTACAAAACTTTACTTTTGTATTTTTCCAGTCTTCACAGATTCCCTAAAGGTATATCCAGAGAGTCCAGATTAAAATCTCTTAAGTTTGGTCTTTAAAGATTGTGGTAATAGAGCTAGTTCTTCAATGAATTAAATTTAGGATTTTTTTCTCAATATATATTTAACAACCACAGTAACTATAAGATTACAGAATTGACCTCATTGATTTATTGCTTTGTTGTTTGTAAAGAACATTCTTATGGCCACTAAATTGGCTACTCACAGACCGAAGCTCAAATTTCTGCACAGTCCCTTGTCTTAAAATGGAGAAGATGGCTGGGAAAGAAGAACATAAGGGATGACTTCCCTTTCTTGTGGTAATAAGCCCATTATTTTCAGAAATTCTTTCTTCAAGCTATGATATGACACTCATAAAACTAGAAACATGAGTATCGTGGATAAGGAAAAACTAAAGGAGTAATGTAAATGAGCTTTTAAATCGAGTTAATGCTTTAAATTTAGATTATTAATTTGTATTTACCCAAATTACAAATTTGATAAGTGGGCCAGAGGGAGTGCATCTCATTTCTTTTATATTCTGAATTGTTTGAAAGTCATTTTTAGATAAAAACAAAATGATTTTCTCTCATCTTTTAAAGAATTAAAAGATGCAGATGATTAGAATTACAGTACATCAGTTAGTGTCTCTGTTCCCTTCATAATATATCATATGTCAAAACTTCTCTCTTTAGAATAACAAAAATGACCTTTTGGTGCCATAAGCTCTGGCTGACCTTTTAGTAGCCATAACAGTGGCAGAGAAACAATAAAGATACATCAAGCAAGAGTTTTTGCCACTGTGATACTCGGGGCATGAACCGGAGTACTATCTGGGCTTTGCTTTCCTAAATTTTTAAGTAAAATTACAGAAGGACTTTCTATTATGAGAATCAACTTTATGACCTTGAAGTGGTATTTAAGTATTTCAGTTAACATAAAACTTACAGCAGTCTGCACTTTAGACAAAGCGCCATTTTCAGAATATGCTTTAGTGAGTGATATAAATATCAACATTTCGAAAACTACATATACTGTTTAAAGTAAACTTATTAATGGAAGATATGGCTTAAAGACAAGAGTAGTGTGGCTTAATTTTAAAAATTTAATACAGAATAATAGTTTTCTTATTTGACTCCTTCCCATTAATTAAAATGTTAACATCAGCTTGTCACAGAGAAACAATTTTTTTTAAAGGACTTGGAACCACACACTGGCTGATGTTTGAAATCCTGTATCTTTGTGATTTATCTATAGGGCACCATTTGAACATTCATTATCTTTGCTGTCCAAAGTTTCTAATTTTGTTTATGTTTTTCATGAAGTGTGGAATCACAATTATGAATTTATATAAACTCAAGCTCAGCAGTTAAATAAGATGAAAGACCTGAATTACTCAGTACATTCCAGTGTGTGCAAATTGGGACTCTGGTTACAATGAAGCGCCCTCTTTCAGTTAAGTTGTTTTGGGCGTGGGAAGGAGAGAATGATTTCATCAAAAGAACTGGGTCTGTGTAAGGCAATTTGGCCTGCCAAAGAACAATGAGTTCAGTCCTTCAAATAAGGATTTGGTAATTACTTATTTGCATGATACTATTTGTTCATTGATTGACACCTGTGATAATTTTCCTCTTGTTCTTTTTCCCTGTCATCTGTTAACTTTTTTCTTAATTATCAGTTTTTTAAAAACATTTAACCAATCTTGAGGTCTCTAGCAAAATAATTTGGAATCTCTTAAAATAATGAAACAGTTCTATGTTCTTTTAGGCATTGGCATTTAAAGTATCTTTTAAAACAATGTGTTCTTATTTGCAGATATTTTCCTCATATAATTAAAATTTGGATTTAAATTTATAATAACTTTCAATTAAAAGACTTCTTATAAATAATTCTTGGCTTCATTCTTTTATTCAATGGACACTCTAGGAAGCATCTACTATGTGCTGTGCTCTCTTCTATGCTTTTGGAAACAAAAATGAATAAAACAAAGACAACACTTAGAAAGAACGAATCTTGTTGAATGGTATTGTATCTCCATCACCGCTGGAGCTCATGCGAAATGATTGGTGAAATTTCACAAAAACTGTTCTTTGAGGGGCAAGGATAATGGGAATGAGAAAGAAGACAGCAAATGCAATATAGTCTGAAGTTTTGAATAGAAACAATTTTAAAGGACTGGTCTTCCCTTTCAGAAGACTCTCTCCTTGCTGTCACCCCAAATAGAAATAAACCCTCTTCCTTTTTTCTTCATGTGGCTTCCTTCTAAGATTCAGGTGAAGACACAACCTCTTCCAAGCAGTTACCCTCTTCTCTAGTTTTCAGGTGGCCTTTCAGGCACTTACTGCTGGGATCAGCCATTTGATATTAGCAAATGTTACTATGAATTATCTATCTTCATTTAGCGTTTGCCCTGAACTTGTGATCAGGATTTAAATACTGAGAAGGACTCATAGCTTCTGGGGTTTTGTGTCCCCAGTGAGATCCCCTAACTATATGAGACACTGAGAAAGTGATTATGTTACCTTTCATTATTTGTAGCCAAACATAGCACCTCATTTATTGATGGTTAATAACAAATATTATTTTATCCTCATGAGTAATTCACATGATTATAAGTAAGAGAAAGAAAATAATCAATAAAATAATGGATTTCTGGATAGGAAGAAATTATACGTGGGCATCTAAATTAGAAACTGTTTTCTTCCTACAAAAATTTAGGAAGGCTTAAGAAATCCAGTATGCTCTATACAGTTGCAAAAGTCTCCAGGTTTATGTCCTGCTAATCTGCTTTTCAAATGGCAAACTCTTTAAAGAAGAAATCTGAGACTCCCATCTTTCTGCTTAAAAATCATTCAGTGATCCCTTTTGTACTCGCTATGACTCTCCAACCCCTTAACATGTGATACATAAGGCTTCTCATGGTTGTCTCCCAACCAACTCTAGATTTCATTTTAGTATTTTTTCTTATAGTATCCATAATGTTTGATAAGCAAGTTGAATTATTTACTCCTTATAAGATCATCTGCCTCTTCCTCTGGGCCTTTGTTGTGCGTTATTTTGGAATACACTTCCTCCTTCTCTTTCTTCAGGTAAATCATTTCTTATGGGTCTTCTGTGAAGACTTCGCTTCCCATTATCAGCGCCACTCTATCCCCCCCCAGGATTTGTGTAAAGCTATGTCCAGTACTTCTCAGTTACTCAATTCCAGGGCCACTGTTTACATTTTAGTCTCTTCAATTTGTGCTGTGGGAAGCCACATACCTAGAATAAAGTGTGGATATTATATAACTCTGAGGCCATATCTTTCCTAAGACCAGTGTTTCTAGAAGTAGAGTCTTAGTTGGCCATGTGTCCCAGCCATATACATGTTCTTATAAAAATTGAAGACTGACTAAATTGGCACAACATAGTCCAAGATGCTAGTCATGGGGTCTAGACATTTTTTTTAAGTTTATTTATTTTTGGGTGGGAGAGAGAGAGAGCGAGAGAGAGAGCGAGAGAGAGAGAGAGAAAGAGAGAGAGAGAGAGAGAGAGAGAGAGAGAGAGAGAGAGAGAGCGAGTGCAGAGGATGAGCAGAGAGAGGGAGAAAGAGAGAATCCCAAGAAAGTTATGCTCTGGGACCTCAGAGCCTGATGTGGGGCTTGGACTCACAAACCATGAGATCATGACCTGACCTGACACCAAGAGTTTGATGCCTGACTGAGCCACCCAGGTGCCCCTAGCCATTTAAAAAAAAATAAGCTGTTCAAGAGATTTGTTTGCTACCTATGTTTGGTAACTATTATTGTTTGACAACTGCACCAAACAGTGTCCTAGCTACCTCTATATCTTCAACACATATTCTGGAATGTAGCAGCATTTAATTTTTAAGTGAGGATATTTTCCTAAATATGGAAATAGTTTTGTATCCTACAAACTTACTACTAACACTTATTAGTTACAGGAGGTTTTTGTCAATTCTTAGGGATTTTCTACACAGATGATCATGAGATCTGCAACCAGTTTTATTTCTTCCCTCCCAGTTGATATACTTTTATTGTTTTTTTCTTGTCATGTTACATTAGCTAGAATTTCCACTATGATGTTGAACAAAAGTAGTGAGAGGGGATCTCCTTGACTTCTCAATCTTAAGGGGAAGTATCTAGTTTCTTACCCTTCAGTATGATGTTAACTATAGGTTCCTGTAGATTTTTTCAAAAATCAAATGGAAGGAGTTCCCCTCTATTTTTAGTTTTCTAAGTTTTTTTTTTAAATTTGACTGAGTGTTGGATTATACCAAATGTTTCTTATACATCTATTGAAATGATCATATGATTTTTCTACCTTAGAATCTTGATGTGCTGGAATCCATTAATTTCTTTCAAATGTTGTATCAGTCTTATTTGGAATAGATCTCATTTGTTCATGGTGTATAGTTACTTTTACACTCTGTTAAATTCAATTTATTAATATTTTTTGAAGATTTTTGCATTCATATTTGGAAGTATATTGGTCTGTAGTTTTCATTTTTAAAGTCTTCTGTTGGATTGGCATTAGGATAAAATTGGTCTCATAAAATAAGTTAGAATGTGATTGATTGATTTCCGTTTTCTGGAACAGATTGTAGAAAATTGGTATTATTATTCCATAAATATTTGGGAGAACTGACCAGTGAACTCATCTGGGGCTGATGCTCTCTCTGTTTGGGAGTTGATTAATTATTAATTGATGATTCAATTTCCTTAATAGATATGGTTTTAGTCATATCTATTTCTCCTTCTGTGAATTTGATAAATTATGTCTTTCAAGGAATTGTTTCATTTCAACTAGGTTACCAAATTTCTAGACATACAGTTGTTAATATTCCTTTATTATCCTTTTAATGGCCATCCATTGTATCAGTAGTAATGACCATTCATTTCTAATATTTGTAATTATGTCTGTTCTCTCTCTTTTTATTTTCTTTGTTAGCTTCACTAAAACTTTATCAGTTTTCTCAGTATTTTCAAAGAACTAATGTTTGGTGTTACTGATCTTCTATAATTGATTTCCTGTCTTTAGTTTCACTGATTCTTGTTCTAATTCTTATTATTTCTTTTCTTTTGCTTACTTGTTTTTAATTTACTCTTCTTTTTCTAGTTTACTAAAGTGGAAGCTAACATTCTCATTTTAGGTATTTCTTTCTAATATATACATTTAATCTTATAAATTTCTCCCTAAACACTGCTTTCACTCCATCCCACAGAGTTTGATAAATTATATTTTTCTTTTTCACTTGAATATTTGTTAATATTTAAATAAAAATATTAAAATATTTTTGGTCCAGGTTTCTCTTATCCATATATTATGTAGAAGCATTTTGTTTAATCTCAAAATATGTTGGAGTCTTCCAGTTATCTTTATATTATTGACTTCTATTTTAATTCCATTGTGGTTTGAGAGTTTACATGGTATGATTTCTATTCTCCTAAATTTGCTAAGATGTGTTTTATGGTCCAGAATATAGTCCATCTTGGAGAATGCTCTATGTGAGCTTGAGAAGATGGTGTAATCTGCTGTTATTGGATGGGGTAGTTTATAGATGCCAATTACATTCAGTTGATTGATGGTACTCTCAAGTTCAATTATGTCCTTACTGATTTTCTGTCTGCTGGATCTGCCAATTACTGATTGAGTGGTGCTGAAGTCTTCAACTACACTAGTGGATTTGTGTGTTTCTCTTTTTAATTCTGTCAGCTTTGCTTCATGTATTTTGATGTTCTCTTGTTAGGTGCATTTACATTAAGGATTGTTATGTCTTGGAGAATTGACCTCTTTATCCATGGCTATCTTCCCTTTTCTGAAGTCTACTTTGTCTAAAATATGATAGCTACACCAGCTTTCTTTCGATTAGTGTTGACATATCTTTCTCTGTCACTTTACTTTTAATATCTCTGTGTGTTTGTGCTTAAAGCGGATTTCTTATAAAAAACATACAGTTGGGTCATGTTTTTTTTTTTAATTCAATTTGGAAGTGTTCATCTTTTAATTACTATATTTAGATAATTTATATATTAAATAGTGATTCATATAGTTGGATTAATATTGACCATATATGTTTTCTATTCATTTTTCTTTTTTTAATCTTTCACTTTTCCATCTTCTCTGGCTTTAACTGAATGTTTTACATGATTCTACATTCTCTCTTCTATTAGCATATAAATTATACTTCTTTTTCAGATTTTTTTCAGGGGTTTCTCTGGAGTTTTCCATATACATTTACACCTAATATAAGTCTGCTTTCAAGTAACATTATACTGCTTCACAGGCAAGATAGATACCTTAAGACAAACTTTTCTTAATTTCTCCCTCCTCTCCTTTATTATACTGCTATCATTCATTTCACATATCCATAAGCTATAATAAGCTAATCCATTGTTGCTATTATTATTTTGATCAAACTATTATTATTTACTAGATCAATTAAGAATAATTGTCAGTGCATCTGGGTGGCACAGTCCATTAAATATCCTACTCTTGGTATTGGCTCAGGTTATGACCTCACAGTTCAAGATTTTGAGTCCTGCATCAGGTTCTGCACTGACAGGGTATTTCTTGGTATTTCTCTCTTCCTCTCTTTTTGTCCTTCCCTGGCTTGCTCTCTCTCTTTTTTTTTCTCTCTCTCAAAACAATAATAAATAAATAAATAAATAAATAAATAAATAAATAAATAAACTAAAAAAAAAAGAACAAGCATTATCAATGATTTTATTTTATATTCATTTATTTTTTCCATAATGCTCTTCCTTTCTTTATGCAGATCTGAATTTCTGACATATCATTTTCCTTTTCTCTGAAGAACTGACTTTTCTTGCAAAGATCTACTGGTGACAAATTTCCTCAATTATTGTTTATCTGAGATAAGTTTTTATTTCTCCTTCACTTCTGAAGGATAATTTCTCTGAATGTAGAATTCTAGTTTGATGGTTTTCCACTTTCAAAGCTTTATTTCCATCCACTTTCTTCTTGCTTGCATGGTTTCTAAAGAAAAGTTCAATGTAATCTTTATTCTTATCCCTCTATAGGTGAGGATTTTCCCCCTTCTGGATTCCTTCATGATATTTTGAAAGTTTATTTATTTATTTTGAGAGAGAGAGAGCAGGAGAGAGTGGAGAAGGGGCAGAGAGATAAGGAGAGAGAGAATCCCAAGGAGTTCTGTGCAGTCAGTGCAGAACCCAGTGTGGGGCTTGATCTCATGAATACTGAGATGTTAATATGAGCTGAAATCAAGAATTGGATGCTTAATCAACTGGACCTCCCAGGTGTCCTTGAGTTCCTTCAAGATTTTTGTTTGTGTTTGATTTTCTGTGGTTTCTGTATGATCTAATGGCATGTCTAGGTGAAGAAGTTTTGCTATTTTTTTGCTTAGTGTTGTAGGAGACTTTACATTCTATGTTTTCATGTGTATTGCACTGTCCTGTCCTGGGATATTCTGTTTTATTCCTTTTTTTTTTTTTGGCTTTGTTTTCTCTTCTCAGTCTGGAAAGTATCTGTCACATACCTTCATAGTCACTGATTTTTCCCTTGGATATTTTCAGGGTATTGATGAGCCCATCAAAGGCATTCTTCAATTCTGTTGCAGTGCTTTTGATTTGTATAATTTATTTTTGGTTCTTTTTTTATTCTTTCTATCTCCACTTACATTACCCACTTATTTTTGTGTGTTGTCCATCTTTTCCATTAGAGCCCTTGACATATTAATCATAATTATTTATAAATTCCAGGTCTGATCATTCCAGAAATGTCTGCAATATCTGAATCTAGTTTTGATACTTGTTTTGTATCTTCTGACTATATTTCTTGCCTTTTTAGTATGCCTTGCAATTTTGTTGTTCTTTAAAAGTAGACATAGTGTGTTGGGTAAAAGGAACTGAAGTAGATAAACCTTTTGTGTGAGATTTAATGTTTATTTGGCTACAAGTTACACTGTATTTACTGTTTGCTATGAGCGTGGTTTCAGAGGTTAAAATTTCCCCCGTGTCATTGTTTTGGTCTCCTCTCTTGACTTTGGTTTCTCTAGAGACTCTTTTTTAATAGGGTCTGAGGCTTGCAGTTCTTTTAGCTCTAATTCCCTGTTACTACACTAGAGCTTTATCAATTTGTTCAAATTCGTAGAAACAGCAAATAGAGGACCAGGTTCTGAAGTGAGGAGGTGTTGAGGAGTGGTAGCTAATGGGTACAGAGTGTTTTGGGGAAGAGTGATTAAAATGTTTTGAAATAGTAGTGGTGGTGATTGCACAACTCTAGGAATACACAAATAATTATCGAATTGAACCCTTTAAATGGGTGTATTTTATGTTATGTGAATTTTATCTTAATAAATAAAGCTCAATAGAAAAAGAAAACATGTGAACATATTTGATTGGTGACAAAGAAAATTCAGAGTTTCTTCTGAAAAATGTTGCTTGCAACACTATATATAGTTGGGGAAAATTGAAATATTTTAACTTATGCTATATTTAAACTATGAAGTGTAATGCAGTCACTAAAATTATGTTAACAAAAATGTCAAAAGTTAACTAAAAAATCAAATAATATTAGATGTGCAGTGTAATTCAAGCATTATAAAATATATTTATGTGTCTGTATATATTTCTGGATATCTCTTTAAATGTATATATTTTAATAACAAAATAGCATATGGGAATTATTTTTAATATCAACAGTGTTTCTGTATGGATGTGTTATGGATAATGATATTCTACTATTTTTTTTTCAAATTTAAATATTTTCCAAATTCTTTATAATGAGCATTGCATTATAAATTTTTATAAAATAATCCATTAAAAATAATTATCTTTTTATTTGAGATTCCTAAATCAATTGTATATGATGTAAGTTGAAGACTCAGTAGAGAATTTATTTATTGAGTAATCATAATAAATAATAATAATGACTTATTAATCAATACTTATCATTGAGTTCTCACTCTCCTTGTCAATATATTTAGTGGTTATGCCAATGCTGAGGTAATGTTTAAGCAAATGGACACAACGACACAAGACTTCTCAGTCTTTCTCATGAAAATCCATTTTAGGATAGAGAGTTTAGCAATGTAGTCAAGCGAGGCAATTTAGAGCTTCAACCTTGGAGCTAAATTTAATTATGGAATCACTTATGAGGTCATTTTTATAGAGTTCTGTAAACTCCATTACAATTTTTAAAAGTGCATTTGTAATGCCCATTCAGTGATCAACCACAAGAGGTAAGGCACAACTCATTTTAGGGAAATAGAATAGAGCTGAAAATTTATGGGAATTTCTGAATCAAGTTCATAATTTCACCCATTACTCATAATGATTACACAAAAACCAGAACAGGAAGAAACCGGACTGATTAAAAGAAGCATTAAACAAAGCACTAAACAATCGAGGCTTGCAAACTACTGTATCTAGAAACAATGCTTCCCTGTGGACCTGCCAGAAAAACACATAAAAGACTAAGAAATGTTGGTGATATGAACTGAAGAAACAAAATAGTCCACCTGGAGCACTTTTCTCAGGTTATTTAGACTTTGTTGCTCTGCTTAAAAGCAATTCACATTATATTAATAGGTCCAAGCAAGCGTTTTAGGTAATATAGCACATGATATCCACATTGGAGCAGAGACCGAAATATTTTTAAGGACTTTGTTTTCCCAACATCCTACTTTTGTTTTCTTTTGGTGACCAAAACTCTAATTGCATACTTTTTTCCAAAGTTCAAAAGCACTTGGAGTTTGTACCAAATATTTAGAATTTTATTGTATTTTGTTACATACCACTCTTTTTAATTAAAGCAAGATGTGTTTCTTATTTGAAATGAAGTTTCTTCAAGGAAAGAACTATGTTCCATTTTATATATATATATATTCAGAAGCATCCATATGTGCACTAGGCAATGCTTAATATAAGATCTAATTTTGCAGATGTTAGTTTCTTATCTATAAACTTAGATTTAATTGGACTCAGATTCAGAATTTCCCTCAGAAACTCCACCTTTACATTCTATCATGTCATATTATACATTTAAAGACTCATTCGTTCATCCATCTATCTATTCAACAATCTACATCCAAACTAGTTTTATTCTCTTTGGTCCAGGGCTTGGAAAACTTTCTCTGTAGAGAAAAGTAAATATTTCAGGATTTGGGGGCCATTGGATCTCTGTCACAATTACTCAATTCCACTATTGTTAGTGCAAAAGCAGCTAAGACAATGCCTAAACAAATGAGTGTGACTGGATTCCAATAAAACTTGATTTACAAAACTAGCTGCGGGTTGGATTTGGCCATGAGCCAGAGTTTGCAGATCCCTGCTCTAGTCCATCTTCTTCTTCCCTTACAAATTTTCCATCCATGTATTCCAATCACCAGGAGACAAAAATCTTTTAGATATCATACCTCTCCTTTGCAAATAAATCTTCAGTAACATTAATGCCATTCACAGTCTAGTTTTTAAACACTCATTTCTGCTTTATAACATATCTAAACATCTTCTACTACAACTATACTTGTTAATTTCACAGAGTCCCGAAAATACCTTACGTCTTCTATGTGCATGATATTTATATATCCCATTCTGTTATTACTCAGTTGCCATTCTTTTTTTTTTGCTTTTCAAGAATCACCTCCCATATTAAATATTTAAAAACTACTTTTTTTCTCTGACTCCCTTAGCAGGAAGCTGCCTAACTGTGATTGTCTTCTGTATAACTCATTTAATCATCTATCGTTTCCTTTCTAGTATACAGCTCGTCTTTCATTAAGCATGATTACTATTCAGATCATCTTTTTTTTTTTAAGTTTCAAATTTTATGTTCTTAATTAGGATGTAATTCATTAAGGATAAAGAAAACTGTTTTATACTACAGATTTCCCCCAGTTGGATCTACCATTGTAATTAATAGCATGCAGCAACCTTCTCATCCAAGTAGAACTGAACCTAGATTCAAGGTAGGATGAAACTTGGACTACTTTTTTTTTTTTTTTTTAATATTGAAGAGGTGGTCAGGAGTGGTCTCTTCATTGGTGAGATGTTTTCTTCAGTAAAGAGATTGCTCCACCATGAGAACAGGGAACAGGGATGACCTTTCTGCCTGGACACAGGAGGAGCCGGTTTACACAGACACATGTAATGGATACACCTCAAATCTAGGAAAAGGTGGTCTAAATGGAAATGGTTGTACTGAACCTGAAAGGTAAACAGGAGGCAGAAATTAGCACTACTAAAAATCAATTTATGGCTCTCTACTAGGTTCAATTACCAATAGCAGGGTCTCTCAACAAATGAAAAACATATGAGCCTAAAAATATGTGAAGGTAGGGAGAGAAGAGAATAAGATGCCTCCTAGTAGAGGCCATGGGTTGGCTTCATGGAAGAATTTTGTTCTTGATTTAAGGTGTGGTTACCAAATCACAGGGGTAGAAACCAGTCATCATTTTTCCTCCCATGAATCATTTCCGAATGATCTAATGGTTACAGTCAGTGTCTAAATGAAAATGTGACATTCTTTTCGCTTGGATGTCACCAAGCAGATGTATAATTTTTCAATTTAGTTTTCTGGAATGGTAATATATTGGTAAGAAACACCCAACTGACAAATAGGTCTGCACAACTTACACATTTAACATTTTGACTTTTTTTAATGATTATTTTTGAGAGAGAGGGAGAGAGACAGATAGAGATGGAGAGGCAGAGAGAGCACAAGTAGGGGAAGGGTGGGGAGAGAAAGAGAGAGACAGAATCTGAAACCCTCCAGGCTCTAAGGTGTCGGCACAGAGCCCAACACAAGGCTCAAACTCATGAATCAAACTGTGAGATCATGACCTGAGCCCAAGTTGAACACTTAACTTACTGAGCCACCCAGGTGCCCCAAGAATTTTGACATTCTTAACAGTGCATTAGAAATGTGTCTTAAATGACAGATCTTTTATTATAAGCGTTGAATTACTTAATATTTCTGAATTATTATTTGCTAGTCTATATCATCATGCTATTTCCTTATTGCTACTCCTTCTTCATTAGAAAAAAAATTTTTAACATTTATTTATTTTGAGAGAGAGACAAAGCATGAGTGAGGGAGACACAGAATCTGAAGGAGGCTTCAGGCTCTGAGCTGTCAGCACAGAGCCAGACATGGGGCCTGGACTCAAGAGCCATGAGATCATGACCTGGGAATGAAGTCAGAAGGTTAACCAACTGAGCTACTCAGGTGCCTCATCCTTTTTCATTATTAATAAAGCTTTCAAAAAAGAATCACACAAATAGTAGATGAACTTTCCTGTTTGACTTGGAGGCTGTTACTCTGTAAAACTCCTATTAATATTGTTGTACCCAGATTTTAATATTGCTCCCAAAAACCAGAGACCACCAGGGAGACCGAATCATGCATGCAAAAGAAAAGGGCTTTATTACGAATTTAGGCCTGGCCAGCCTAAACTCGGGCTCATAGTGTTCAACAACACACTGGATCCACGTGGAGCAAGCCCTAGCATGGAGGGGTAGGGACTTTTAGGAGTTTGGGAAGGGGGCGTTACAGGAAATGGTGACACAGGTATATTGACAGCAGGTTTAACCATTCATTGATACTTTTGGTGGGAGCCAATCACAACACCTAGAGTACTGACTAATCACAGAGTGGGCCCAGGACCCTCACGTAGGGTGTGACTAGTCTTAACCTCCATCTTTAGGCCCGCCCTTAGAAATGTTAAAGGTGTTAGCTGGTCTTTCCTGATTGGACGTTACAAGGGTGGTCTGAGAAGCTGACACTTACGCCTCCAAGATCAGAGTCAGTTTGATTCAGACCTGTGTCCTTACAATATCATATCCATGGAAATGTCTCAAGCTGACAACAGAGATTACTACAACTGATGGTTGGTAAAATATTTTTTCCCTCAGAGAAAATAAATTTTCTGTGGAAAAAAACACATGCTTTTGGCCCTAATGAGTAATTTTAATAGCATTTGCTTAAATATTAAACTACTACATATAATTTAATTAATTATGTCAAAGCTATACTAAAGTTTTTAGTTTATTTGATAATCTTTACCAATAGTCCCACTAAATTTTTAATAATATTAGACCTAACAATCAAGTGTTTATCAAAACAGTCAATTTTTGTGAGCTTGTAATAGATAAATAAAAATAATAGTTAACATACAGGTAAAATATTTCTATAGCTATTTTTCATTGGATAACATTTTTTCCTTTAAATGGGAAGTAAAGCAAATTTCTATGTTATGACTACTTACTTTTTTATATTTTTAGTGTGTATATTATGAATGCAGAATGAGTAAAAGTTCCTTGTAAAATTCTTATTGTTAGATAAATGATTAACATAAAAAATTGAAGACATTTTAAATTCTCTTTAAATATCAGTTTATGTTGATTCAATCTCTAAGTCTGTAAAATCATTCCAGGAAATGAGATCTTTGGAATACCTCGAAGTGATGGTTAATTTTATGTGTCAACTGGACTGGGCCAAATTGTGTTTAGATATTTGGTTAAACATTATGCTGGGTGTGTCTGTGATGAGATTAACATTTGAATTGGTAGGGAAAGCAAACCACCAACCCCTGTGTGGGTGGGCCTCATCTAATTCATTCACTGAAAGTCTGACTAGAACAAAAGGACTGATTGAGGGAGAATAAGCTTTCTCCCTCTGGCTGTTTTTTCCTCTGATTGACTGTCTTCAAGCCAGAACAGAGATTTTCTCCTGCTTTGGGGCTTGAACTAGAACTTACACTATCAGCTCTCCATCTTGTCATACCTTTGGACTCAGACTAGAAGTAAAGTTTGCTCTCCTGGAGCTCCAGCTTGTTGACTACAGATCTTGAGACTTTAGAGTTTCCAGAATCACATGAACCAATTTCTTATAATAATTTTTTTATTATATTATCTTTCTATCCATCCATCTATCCATCTACCTACCTACCTACCTACCTACCTACCTATCTATCTATCCATCATGTCTCCTATTTGTTCTGTTTCTCTGGAGAACCCTAACTAATGCAATAGCCTTGACTTAGGCAATCTCCTTGTCTAAGATCTCATCCTGGAGCCCTCCTGTGCCACCTCTATAGGCTGACTGGTGTTTTTCCTACCTCTGTATCCCTGTCTTTGAAAACACATACTTTATGTTATTTTTTTCTCCAATACATAGTGAAAACCTAGAAGACAGGGATGGTACCATTTTTATCTTTTTTAGTGCAGTTCCTGACACTTCATAATGACTATGTATATTTTACTAGACTCATACAAGCATATGAAAAGACATGGAAGCTGAATTTGCCTTAATCTGCATATTGTCTCTCAATTCTCCCTGTATATTTCTAAAAATCACATCTATATAGAAGGAACAAACAGGAGAAGAGAAAGGCACACTAATAATTGCCTAGCAGATGAATATAAATTCTTTCTGAAACTTAGATTAAAATAACAAATTCAGTACTTTTTTTTCTTGTTTTTTTAATTTATTTTTGAGAGAGAGAGAGACAGAGAGAGAGAGAGAGCGAGCATGAGCAGGGGAGGGTCAGAGAGAGAGAGAGACACAGAATCCGAAGACTGGTTCCAGGCTCTGAGCTAGCTGTTAGCACAGAGCCCGATGCGGGGCTCGAACCCATAAACCCTGAAATCATGACCTGAGCTGAAGCCGGACACTCAAACAACTGAACCACCCAGGGGCCCCAAAATCAGTACTTTGAATGATCATTAAATTTAAAGATACCTTATTTTGAACTCTGGTTTATATGCTAAAACCCACGTGTGTGAATATTGCCCTTTCCCCCATTACAAGCCCAGTTTAATGTTTGTACCTCTTTTTGTAGTGGATGAAATTTCTATGTGTAAGTTACAGGTTTGGGAAATACTCATAAATGGCCTCTAATGTCACTTATAAGAAACTCCAAAATAATGGCTCAAATAGTAGGGACCCAAATGTCTTCAGAGCAGAAATAATGACCTCACCAAAATTTATCTCAGAGAATGAAAAAAAGGAATAAGGTATGAGAAACCAGTGCAGATAAAAGATCCCAACTCTGTGTCTAGACAAGTTGGGGGAAAGATTTATGTGTATTTGGGGTAGTTGGGTCCAACAGGGCAAGAAATCTTGTAGGATGTCTTCAAAAAGGTAGAATTGACTGACATTTTTAGCAGAAAACATACCAGAAAAATATTGAGGTGGCACCTGGGTGGCTCAGTTAAGTGTTTGACTCTTGATTTCAGGTCAGGTCATGACCTCACAGTTTGAGAGTTTGAGCCCCACATTGGCTCCAGGCTCCACGCTGTCAGCTTGGGATTTCTCTCTCTTCTCTCTGCTCTGCTCTCTGGCTTGCTCTCTCACTCTTGCTCTCTCAAAAAATAAAAAATGCACATAATAAAAAAATTTTTTTAAGTAAAAGAAAAATATGGAGCTTATTGCCTACATGTCCTGTGTTGAAACAATATGGATCTAAGAAATCCAGATCAAACTTAGTGGTAAATTAAAATAAAACTGCAATAATCTATGTTCCTTTTTAGAGAGCAGAGGCTAAATTTATTCTGAATCACAGCGGGGGAGCAAAGTGCCAGGCTGATAGAAGGAGTTGAATAAATAGTTATTTTCTTAAGTTCTTAGTTTTTTAACAAACCAAAAGGGAAAAGAACATTATTCATTGAAATACTCAGCTCGTATTCAAAGTCCAGAATAAGGATGATATTGACTAAATATAAACAAAGTGCTCTAGCTGTTCAAAAAAGATAATGATCACAATACGCTGGGTGTCAATTTTTGAAAGTTTACAGAATAAAGAATATTGGTCTGTTCATGACAGAATATAGAGGCTGTTAAAAGCTGAAGAGTTGAGGACTTTGGCAGAGAGAATGGCAAGACCATAGACTTGAAGATGGCAAAGTAGAAGACAGGATATAGAAACCTGGAATTATCCACTTCTGTGAGGGTATTAGGGACATTTAGAGGACTCAAGTTCCAACCAGAGTAATGAATTTGGATTGCATTCCTTGAAATCCAGTTCACTGAATGCTACTTCACAAGCAAAGGATGTGATTACATTTGTGTTCTTTTATAGGATACAGTGAAGAAGGAAAGACTGGCTTATCCAAGACAGATAGAATAAGAACCAGATCTGAGGTGGAAGCACCAAGAATGATATCTGAAAGAAGGGAAATGTAATTAAGATCTACTGTAAAGGATTAACTTGGTGACTGCATGCATGGATGGAGATTGTGCCTCGTGTCTTGAGGAAGTGTTGGGAGTGAACGTTGATAAATTAGATTTTCATATTTAAGAAAGAAGTTGTATAGGTACATAGTAAATCCTCAATACATTTGAATTAATTAATGAACAAATGAAGTTATCAAAATATGCAAATGACTTTCAAGGCTGGAGATAAAAATCTGGGAGTTATTTCTAGAAGTTAATGAGTAAAATTATAGGAATAAGAAACTTCTCAGTAGGCTGGGGTAGTTTGCTTTATATGAACAATACAATGAATAACAAGTAGAAACACCGGATAAAATACAAAAGTTATATATTTAAAGTTAGAAGACAACAGCTAAAGGAAAATCGAGGAGATAATATTCCAATGAGAGGAGACATGGGAAGTGAGCTGACAATTTACATCTACTTGTCCCTGGGGTCTAGTCACTCTTGTGCAGAAGAAATGACTTTTAAAAGGGTGAGGGAGGGTGGGGATTTAAAAGGTCTTAAGTGTATGGCTGATTTCTTTCTCAAGAAGTTTATTGCATTCTGAAACTTCACAGGATAAGAGACTTACTAAAAATAATCCTCAAATCTCTGAAAAACAGAGCAGAATTTTTCACAACCCTTTGGTGCCAAGAAGACAGAAATTAGCATTCAGGCCCTACCAGGAGTTGGGTCCTTGAAGGAATGCTGAGTCCAAGGAAAAATCAGATGTCAACTGAGCCTTGCAAAAATTGCAATCCATCTTTTATTCAGGTCAGTTCCTGGTTTAGACTGAAGATCTGTTACTCTCCCCACCTAGGCCATTCTCCCCCTGAAGGCTCTAAGGAATGATTAACTCAGCCTCTTCTTACCTTTTGGTGGTTACCAGCAAACCTTGCTGTTCCTTGGCTTGTGGCTGTATCACTCCAAACTCTGCATTATCACATCGCCTTCTTTCCTGTGCATGTTCCTACCTCTTCAAATTCCTGTTTTTACAAGGACACAAGTCACTGGAATTAAGGCCCATATTAATCCGGTATGACCTCATCTTAAAGTGATTACATCTGTAAGTACTTCATTTCCAAATAAGATCATGTTCACAGGTACTGGTGGCTAAGACTTTAACATATCTTTTGGGAGGACACAATTGAATTCAAAATAGAGGGAAAGGTGGAAAGCCAGTGGGCAGGTGTTATAGATAAATGGATTAGCTATGATTTAGCTCAGCAGATTATTGCCATCTGGGCTTGCTGGCCAGCATTACCACATGTGAACTGTGAACTGCCAGTTTGCATAATTTTGGTTCCAGGAATGGATTTACCTTGAGGAGGGTGATTTGTTATTGGGGATTAATAGAGGGGTCAGTTGTGAACAGAGAGCATTTATTTCTACATTGCTTTAGAAAATAGTAAATATTGCTTTAGAAGATAGTAAACACTATCTTCTATTGCTGTGTAATAGAAGAAATGTTCTAGAAAGTCAAGACTGGCAGAAATACTATAGTTTTGGAATGTGAAAGAACCCTGTAATAAGCATTTGGGGACATTATTAAAAATTATATCTAAAAGATGTAGTGATCATAGATAGACATGTATAATGCATAGCATTATGATCAAGTTTTCTTAGCAAATTTCCACTTACATGTACCTTACTCCATACTTATTGGGGTTTTTTTTCCCTATGACACATTTATGAACTTGACAGGATCACTTCAATGCAATCAATCTTGTATTAACAACAATCTCATGCCTGAAGGTATCGGATGGGAATACAGCCTATTTAGATTTGTAATCACTGGGGTGGACTGCATTTTGGTAGTTCCAGTATGGAAATGATCTATTCTGACAAATACTTACTCATAACTCAAAGAAATTACTCAATATGTTCTCCATTGGTGGTGAGAAGCAGGACTTGAAATCTAGAGAGACTGCAAGTGAAATCACAGTTCATATCTGAGGTTCACAGTGTCGCCAGGAATTAAACGAGCAAGATCCAACCCAACTGTTTCTTCTAGGAGTCAATTAGAAATAACTTCTTGTGTAGTAGACGTTTCTTAAGGCCTTATATTTCTGAGCTCTGTTGAGTTTTCCTCCTGCTTGGAATACCAGAATTGGGTAGTGCATTTCTTCCTGGCACAGAGAATTATACATTATGCTTTTTTTTTTTTTTTGTCATTTCTAGAAGCAATAGGGCACTTAACTATGAGCTTTGCTGATGGAACAAAATTTAAAGATGGCTTTTTTGGGGAATTTTACACTTTCATTGCCTAACCAAGGTTACATCTTCTAACATTCACCACCCAGTTGTGGCTATATTTACTGCTTACACTGCAACACAAATGTTAACACAATGGTACGCAAATTTACAAATCTCAAGTTGGCTAATTCCATACACAGTTTTAGTAATTATCTTTTCCATCACCTTTGCTCCTTCCATTCCACTATTTCCTGTCTGTCCACCAGTAGATTGTAAATTCTTCTGAGGTCATCTTTTCTATTCTTCTCCTCTCCTTTTATTAATATGCTTTCACATATTAGTCATTTAGCAAATATTGTTATAATAGCTTCTCTATACTAATTAGCAAATTGAAATAATTCAATCTTTTCCACCATAAAACTATTAATGTAAAACAACAACAAAACACAGTTTTGAACTAGAACCACAAAGTACAGTCAAGTCATTATTAATTACCTGGTAAACTCCAGTCAGGCAAGTGAATTATTTGTGCCTAGGGCAAATTTTATATTATGACTTCTCCACTATTTTCCATGATGGAAACATTTAATTAATTAATTGACAACACTCCACTTGACTTTATGAAGCACTAGATTGTGCTCACATTGAAATTAAGGAAGGATTTTCTCTTACCCACAGCCGTGAAATAAATTTGTTATACCTATGTCATAGAAATGCAATTTCTGGAAAGATTTAGCTCTTTGGGAATTGCAGTATTTCAATTAATGACACTCTTTCAGATCTCTTAAATCCTGCTTTTTGCTCAAAATTCTATTATCATAAATTTATTCTGTTGTGTTAAGACAAGTCTAAACTAGGAAAGTGAAGAGGCAAATAGAACCAATTATTCAGATAATTGAAGTAAAATACTTTTTCTCATTACTGTGTGTTTTAGATAAAATCTTTTTAAAAACCTGATTACAAGTGAATTATCCCAGTTTCCTTGCTAATAATGTTTATAGTTAGATTATATTATTTAGAGTTTCTAATTCTTATGAACTTTCTGACTTTAAGACTTGTTCTATGGAGGTAAATAACTCCATTAGCAGGACTAAAATATGCTTGGGGAATTGAGCTAGAAGTAAAATGTTAAGCTTCAGTTAATGAGTTTAAGTATTAGAAAGTTTACCCAAATAGATATATAAAAATCTCTTCTCTGGAGTCTGTATCCACATAAGTAAAATAAATTAAAGAGTCAAAGTGATTATTTCAGTAAATTAGGTCCCAAACTCACCTCTTAAATGCAAAATATACAGATAGGAGAATCTTAAAAACAAAACAAAACCTTTGCTTGAATCATTCAAATTTGTACCTTACTTTACATTTTGTCATTTAGATTTTTGTCATTGTTATCATTTAAAACTATTAAAAATATTAAAACTATTTTTGTTAATTTATCTTGTGATTTCAAGGTAAGATACAATAATTTTTTTTTCTGTCATTGTATAAAGTAGCAAAGGGACAAGTATTTGCTTCTTAGAAAAAAATTACCCACCTAATAAATTTAAAAAAACACAAAAAACTATATTTCCTTTTTTATTTGTTATAGTAATTCTTATATATTAGTTTTCTTTCTTTGCCTATAAAAATCCATACTTAGGTAAATTAAAAGCAAAAATGTGAAAAGTAAAACTATAAAGAATTAGAAATTTGTAGTGAAAAATTCCTTAAACCAAAAGACATACCTTTAGAGCAAAAATGAGAGATTGAACACATCAATTAAGGACTTTTATTCAAAAAAAGACCACTATGGGAATATGAGTAAAGGCTGGTATTGTTCTAAAACTATCGAAGGCATTGTTTTAAAAGTGACAAAGATTTAATATTTAAATTATGACTCATGCTAAGAAGAAAATAAATAAATAACTATGACTCCTGCAAATCTATAAGAAAACAAGAAATTGAATATTAAAATTGTTAAAGAAGAAAGAAAAATTTAACTGGCTCACAAATATATGAAAAGATGATTAAACTTGTAACTAATGAGATAGGTGTAATTAATATAACAATTATATATTTATATGCATCCAATTACTGAAATTTAGAAAGTACCTAAATATTGGCCAAAATGTGAGAAAAGAAAATTCCTTATTCTTTGCCTGTCACCGTGTAAACTGGTGTAATTCTTCATGAGATACATTTTACATGTTTTGATGAAATAAAATATGTATATAATCCATTATCTAAAGATTCTATTACTGGGTATTTACAGAGAAAGTTTTGCCTAGCCAATTGTTGCCTTTTGTGTGTGTCTTATAGCAAGAATACAGAAGCAAACTAGGTGTTTATCACTATTGAAATGGATAAGTAAAAAGAAAGATACAAACAATGTGACACCATGATGGAGTTACAATCAATGAACTAGGCATATAGTAAAATGAATAGATCTTAAAACATTGGCTGGAAATGCATAAGAAATAGAACACATATAGCCTAACACCTCATGTGAAATTAAAATGTACAAAACAGCATTACATTATTCAATCATACATATATTTGTAAGTATATATAGTAAATAAAAATACAGTGTAGAATAGGACTGAGCTTGTTGGGGTGCCTGGCTGGCTCAGTTAGTCAAGTGTCTGACTCTAGATTTCCTTCCACTCAGGTCATGATCTCATGGTTTGTAACTTTGACCCCCTCATCAGGCTCCATGCTGAGAGTGTGGAACCTGCTTGGGATTCTCTTTCTCTTCATCTCTCTGCTCTTCCTTTGCTCTTTCTCCCTCCCTTCTCTCTCTTTCTCAAAACAAACAAACAAACTTAAAAAAAGTAAGAGTTGTTGAAGAAAAAATAATAAAACAGGGGAAAAATCTCATGTAGACCAAAAATGATTGTGTTTCTGTTCTGCAAACAAAACAACATAAACAAGACCTTCATATTTCCTTCCTTGTGAAATCAGAGACACTTACCTTTTCCTCTCACTCTACCAGTGAATAATAATATTTACATTTCTCAGCTCTGTGATTCCTTTGATTGACTTCTGCTGTATCCACCTTGCCTTTGTCTGTTTCTTTATTATCTGCCTCTGTTGATTCAGTGTCTCTTGTTTTATTGTACTACTCTAAAGTCTACCTATTTTTTAGTTAGAATAGTAAACCCTTGATGTAAACACTTATAACTTACAAATTTGGAATATTCACATAAGGGTTTCCAGTATTTAAAAAAAACAAAAGATATTTTATTTCAATAATACACATGGAGTACACTATCAATCATGGATTATATCTAAGCAAAATGTTTCTACTACTGGGTTTATCTGACAAGAATTTCAAAGCAACCATCATAAAAAAGCTTCATCAAACATTTAGGAATATACTTGAAATAAATGAAAAAAATAGAAAGTTTCAACAAAATAATTGAAAGTATAAAAACTAAATGGAAAATTTAGAACTGAAGAATACAATCACCAAAATAAAAAGCTCAATGTATGGGCTAACTTACAGAATGGAAAGAGCAGAAGAAAGAACAAATAAACTTGAAGATAGAGCAATAGAAATGGCTCAGTCTAAACAGAGAGAAAATATACTGGGAAAAAAAATCTGAGCAATCAGTGAAGGTTGCTTCCAACCTAAGGTTCTTGTCTTTGGAGTCCTTGAGAGAGGCGACAAGGAAGATGGAGCTGAAGGGTTTGCAGATAAGTTCTATGGAAAAACTTCCCAAATTTGTCCAATGACAAAAATCTATAGATCTGAGAAACCAAGCAAACATCAAACAGGATAAAAAGTAATTCATTCCAAGATGGATTATAATTAAACTTCTGAAAATAAGTGAAATAGAAAATATTTTGAAAGTCCTGAGAGAAAAACAACCTCTTGCCTACAGGGGAAAATAATTTGAATGACAGAAGATTTCTCATCAGAAAACTTGAGGCCTAAAGGAGAGGACATAATATTTTTTGAAGTGCTAAAAGAAAAGAACTGTCAATGCAGATTTCCATACACAAGTAAAGTATCCTTCAAGACTTAGGGGAAATCAAGTAATCTCATATGAATAACATTAAAAGAATTTGTAGCCAGAAAGTTAAATTTAGCCTAAAAAATAGATAAATAAGTTTCACTTAGAAAGGAAATGATCTAACAGGGAATTTTGGAACATTAAGAAGGAAGAAAGAATAAAGAAAGAAATGAATAAATACAGTTGACTTCCCTTTTCTTCTTGAATTTTTGAAATTATATTAGTTGAAGTAAAATTATAACACTATCAGACATGGTTTCCAATATATGTAGGATATATACGTACTGAGCACACACATGTGCACGCTCGTGTGTGTGTGTGTGTGTGTGTGTGTGTTTATCTCAGCCACTATACTAAGACAAAAAACATGATAGAATCATGAAATTCTAATCAGTTTTTCAGATATCTCATAGGAAGGCAAAAAAAAAAAAAACCCCAGAAATTTTTAAAAGAGGGGAAAACAAGAAACAAAAACTAAAATGGCGGACTTAAGCCCTAACATATAATAGTTTCATTAAATGGAAATTTAAAGACAAACAGTGGTGGAGTAGCTAAGAAAAGATCACCTAACTCCATGCTATCTACAAGAAACTCACTTCGCGAATAATGGCACAGGTAAGTTGAAAGTAAAAGCGTGGAAAAAAGATAATACAATGTAAACATTAATCAAAGAAAGCAGGAGCAGCTATACTAATATCAAGTAAAGTAAACTTCAAAGCAAAGAAAATTACTGGAGCCAGAGACAAATATTACATAATGTTAAAGGGTAAATTCACCAAGAAAACACAGCCTTTCAAATGTGTGTGAACCGTGTGACAGAGCTGCAAAATATATGAAGCAAAAACTGATAGACCTGAGAGGGGAATTACTGTTGGAGACCTCCACATTTCTCTTTCGAGAATTGATAGTACAGCCAGAGAGAAAATCTGAAAGGCATTGAAGAACTCAGTAACATCATCAATTGACAGAACCTAAGAAACACTTACAGGACACGTGATCCAACAACAGAATGTGCACTCTTCTAGGATCTGTGGAACGTATGCTGATTCATAAAACAGACTGCAACCAATTTAAAAGTATTGAAATTATACAAAGCTTGTTCTCTAATCACAATGGAATAAAAAGAGAAATAAAAAGAGAAACAAAAAGAAATCTCCAAATACTTGAAAAGTAAATAATATACTTCTAAGTAATCTGTGGGTCAAAGAGGAAATCTAAAGGGAAATAAAAAAATACATTGAACTTAATGACAATTAAAATGCAATATCTATCAAAAATTTCTGGACACAGACAAAGCAGTTATAAGGGAAACTTATACTAAGAAATATTTAGATTAGAAAAGAGAAAAGTCGCAAATCAATAATCTACACTCCCATCTCAGGAAAATAGAAAAATAAGAGTAAAATATGCCCAAGGCAAGAATAAATTAAATAATAAAGATATAAGCATAAATCAATGAAATTGAAAATAAATGAAAATCAAACTGATGCAACAAAATGCATTCTTTAAAAGACCAATGATGGTGTGCCTGGGTGGCTCAGTCAGTTAAGCGTCCGACTTTGGCTCAAGTCATGACCTCACGGTTCCTGAATTGGAGCCCCACATTGAGTTCTGTGCTGACAGCTCAGAGCCTGGAGCCTGCTTTGGATTCTGTGTCTCCCTCTCTCTCTGCCCCTCCTCTGCTCACACTCTATTTGTCTCTCTCTCAAAAATAAATACACATTAAAAAATGATCAATTAAACTGACATTTAGTGTGGCAGATAATTTTATGTCAACTTGGCTAAGCCCTAGTATCTGTTTTTCATAAAAAAAACTACTCTAGATGTTGCTTTGAAGGTATTTTTTCAGATATGATTAACATTTAAATAAGTGGACTTTGAGTAAAGCAATTGCTCTCCATAATGTGGGTGGGCCTTGTTCAATCTGTTGAAGGTCTTAAGGAAAAAGATTGATATTCCCAAGCAAGAAGGAATTCTGCCTCCAGACTACCTTCACACTCAAGAATGCAACATCAACACATCCTGTTGGTTCTGTTTCTTTGGAGAATTCTGACTAATACATCCAGCACTACTGAAAGGAAAAAAGAGAAGTCAATATTCTTCTTTATTCCCAATATTTGGAAGCAAAGGCTATCACTACAGACTGTTCTGACATGAAAAGGATAACTAGAGGGTAGTATGCATAACCACACACACGAATTTTACAGGTTAAATGAAATGAGCCAATACCTCAAAAGGCACAAACTATCACAACTGACACAATATGAATTGGATAATTCATATTTGAATAGCCCTATAACTGTTAGTGTAATGAAAATAGTCATTTAAGAATTCATAAAAAAGAAATCCCCAGGCCTACCTAGATAGTTTCACTGGAGAAATCTACCAAACATTTAAAGAAGAATTAACATCATTTCTACCCATGTTTTCTTCCAGAACATAAAAGTGTAGAGAACACTTCCAAATTCATTTTATGAAGCCTAGCTATGTGATATAAAAGGGTAACCTGAGGGAGATCCTCACGGTGATGACAATGTCCGGTGTCTCGAACTTGGTGGTGGTTACAGGAATCCATACATGTACTGAAATGGCACTGAACTATACATACTAACTGTCCTGACATCAATTTCCTTGTTTGATACTATACTATAGTCACTTCCTGTGAAGGTATTATTTCAAAAAAAGATTAGAAAAAATTTTGAGAGTTTCATATGCTCTTTCAACGTTGGTGCATTGTAAGATGACAGGGAAACTAAAATTTCCCAGGATTGCATGTCTTTCAGTGGTACTGTGAAACATAATGACAACTCCAGGAAGTAAGTTCAAAGCAATTCATGCCAAAGCATTGAACACTGCCAGGTCTGTGGTAGGTGAATGCCAAGATACTAAGTAGTTTTAATAGTTTAGAACACAAAGGAAAAACAAATGACTCTGGGAATTTGTAAAGTCTAAATTAATGGGCAAGTTTTCTCTGGGAAATACATGATGGACTTTGTGTTTCTTGTTCATCTCTGAGATGACGTTCTCTTAGCGTATTATCTTGTTGAACTGTCACTCTCCTTTGACTGCTGCATACTTCAACTAATCTTCCCACTGCCCATACCTTAAATGAAAGGCATAAAAATTACTACCATTTGTTTATTGTAGATATCTACTTTGATATATATGTTATCTCATCTCATTTAAACTCAAATAACTCTGGGATGTAAAAACTATAATTATACATATATGGGAATCTTTGATGAAGAAATGAAAGGAATTAATAAACTTATGTGGCTGATGAGTGATTTTTTTTACATGAAAAGTGCAACTTTAGGTCAACAATCTAGAGAAGAAATAATAGTATGCATAATAATCATTATGCATGGATGGTTCCTTACCCTAAAGCTGGTTAATTTGCAGTATGTTTGGACACATCCATACATTCTTGGGGATAGAAAACACATTTGATTGCTATAACAAAATAATGATATAACCTCTTAGTGAGTTTCTGTCATAAAATATTAAGACGTCATTGATCTTTTTATGCTTAGAAATAGTAAGAGTGTTTTATGCAATTTTGATCTGAACATTTTAAATAGATGTTGGACTAGCAATTCGTAAAAATATGAAGATGCTAAAAAGAGTAAATACACTGACCATATGAAGGAAAGAAGCAGGTAGAGCTCTGTAGTTCAAAGGGAGGAAAATAGAGTAGGTCTTCAGGTGTATTCATGGAGCAAACCAGTAACAGCAGCGTCAGCAAGGCGGCAAAGGACATAGAGCCTTTAGATACGACTTTTCAAAGTGACAGCTCTGGAGATCTGAGCAACTGTGGAGTTTGAACTTGGCTTTCCTTTAAGCCAACCACCGCCATCAGGTAACTTCTTGCATTTTCTTTCAGAATTATGACCTTTTAAAAAATGGACTGAACCGACGTTTCGGAACATGTGCCCCATTACCTTAATTAAAATAGAAAACCCAGCCTGTTTCTAGTGATTGCCATGTTTGGCTTCATCTCTTTCATAATCTTAATTGTCCTTTTAATTAAAGAATTATCTTAATGATCCGTTTTAAGATAGTTGGAGCGATGGTATTAGTCAGTGCACTTCTCTCAAACTTGTAAGGAAAAGTCAGAGTCCGAGGTTAGGGAAGGCATTGTGGCACGTTTTTCTTTAGTTTTCCAGGCATGAATTTGTTCTCTAACCCTAATACCTAGTGTGTACATCATTCTTCCATCCCTTTCCAAAGCTGCTGATGGCTGCATAATTAACCAGGAAAAAGTTCCAAACCAAAGAGTATTGTTCCACAAGTGTGTGGAAAAAGATTTTTACCCACTTACCGGCTTTGGGTTAATTTGGTGTTTAGAACATTTGTTTTCTCAAGTTTTTAACTGTTCTCTAACAGCAAATATACGCTTAGCATGTAAAAAAGTTCTGTTGTTGCTGTTGTTAAAAGCATGATAAAGTGTAGTTTACTAAAGATATCTTAAAACTAGCTTCTTGACAATCCTATTAATGCAAATAAAAAGTGTATAGTGAGGAATAGGTGCAAAGAATTATTTTATTCAGTATTATAGAGTCTAAAATTCCAAAAGAATCTGTCATTTTTCTAGTGGGTGTTGTAAATGTCATGTAGCAAACAAAGTGACTGGTATTAAAATACATGCAAAAGGACCGTGGGATATTGTAAACAGCACAGATTGAAATCAAGAAAACTAGAATCAAATATCCAATCTGTTTGTATTAACGGACAAGTCATTTAATCGCTGTGTCTCATTTTTCCCATTTGCGGATAAAATATATGGTTCACTGTGACTGAAGAATGAATCTTGGTTTTATTAAGTAAGAGGGAGGTTTTAAAGCTCATATTTATACCTTCCTTTTTTCGGTCAAGAAAATGTGAATAATTTTCTTAAAACACCAGCAACAAACACAAAGTAGAAAGTCTTCCTTAATGTGGCAGAAGGTATGATACATCCACATTGGTTACTATTAACCCACCCATCATGGAAAATCATCTAAGTTTGAGACTGCTCAACAGGTAAACTAAAGCCGGCCAGCTCTCACAGGGACCTGTATTTACACACAGATACACCCGCTTCTCAAAGTAATTGTTTTCTAACAAAGTGTTGTTTATATGTTTCATGCAAATTGGTTTGAAGTGTTGCTTAGACAATCTTATTATATTTAGGAATAAAAACTTCCATCAAGAAATTGTACAAAAGAAAATGGACACACCAGCTGGATAAATCTATCATATGCGGGGCGGGGGGAGCACTTTTAATTAGCTGAGTGAATGCAGTTTGCTGAACACAGAAAGCACAGCCTCAGTCATATTAAAATGTGCCTAATTTTCTGTGAAAAAGTCCCATCTGAACAGGCCTGACCACAGTCAATCATACTAAAAGCCACTGGTGCTTAATTTGATTTACCAATATAAAATGCAAATTAGGTTATTAAGTGGAGTGGCAGACTGAGGAGGGCCCCTTTCAAACCATCAAGTTAAATGCAAGCAGACAGCAAACTGGCTGTGCAAAGAAAATTTTAGCATATTCGTTTGATTAGTGCTACAAAAATTTAATTAGGTTGGCTAATTACTTGACAAATTGCTCTACACAAGAGAAAAGGCAGAGAAGGTTTTTTTTCTTTCCGTTTTCATTGCAAATATCCTGTGTGTATTTTAGCCCAAATGCTCTCTGCCAATTTGCAAAAGCATTATTAAATGAATGGAAGATGGTCCCCAACAATGGTAAATCGTATAATGCATGTAATTAGACAAGACCCATACACCTGTACCCATATGTCCATACTCTCTCATGACTAAAAATATTTAACACAACATTTTTATGTAACTACTGTCAAAACAGATTATGACAAGCCAGTCAGTTGTTCTTAAGAAAGAAAATACCATGCATGATATAGAAAAGAGACATTCGTGAAAATCCCACCAACCAGAGGAGTTTGTTCACCAGTAAATAAAGTCATGGTGCCATACTGAGGTTTATCATCACAGAATGGACGTGGCAGCCAAAATATGTCTGACTGAGGCCAGGGTTACAATGAAGTAGAAAAAATTGTCTCTTTGTGGTACATTCAAAATGTAAAACTATTAAATAATTCTCAACATCTACTGATAATTTATAAAGTGAATTTCACTTTTTGGAATGCTATTTATTGGTCTTTATTCCTTCCTCTATCTTTTCCCAATCACTACTAAGAGAGGAGATTGAAACACCAATCTTTGCAGAAAACTCACAATTTGTGTGACCATAGAATGAAAGAAAATGTTCAGTCCATGTCGGTATTTTATTGAGAGATTACCAATGCCTTGACCAATGGTCTTTCTCTATTCAGAGGGAAACTTGATTTTCTTAGAGAAAGTATATGTTTATATTCACATTCAGGAGAACAAGAAATGGGATTTCATATAATTGTAGGATTACTTGGAGGACTTCCAATTCTTTCATGTATTTATTTGATTTTTTTTTTAATTTTCTATGGAACTAGTGAATCTGTTCTAAATCAAGCACCATGATTTTATACATAGATAACCACTTTGCCAGTTCAAGTGGAAAAAATAAGTATCATGTTTTATAAACATAAAGCTTAGCAGTTAGTAATTAGATATTGTATTTAACCTGTTCTAAAGTGCCATTCTAGGAAACTAGAAACAACAAGAAATATCAGTGAACATTTATGCAGACTGTGTCTTATTTTTTGCGATTAGTATTTTCTAACTTAAATTCAGAACACAAATGTAATGACACTGCACAGTGCAAATATGGTAAAATTATTTTATGCACACTTACCACTATTGCCATTTTATCCTAATTTACCATTTATACCATTTTTAGATTTACAACCATCACCAAAGGAAGTAGAGTATAGATTATGTGTGGCATATGGATGGTGTAGACAATTTTGCTGCTGTAGAATAAAGTTCTGGGATAAACTGAATAAAATGTGGCTTCGTAAGCATACATTTAGCCATGAATTACTGGTATTACATTTAATGGCCTTGAGGACTCCATCTTCAGATGCAGAGGTAGATTTTACAAAAGATCTAGGAAACATAAAATTCAGATTTTACAAAACATCTAGGAAACATAAAATTCAGTGGAAAGGCAATAGTACTTTTTAATATAACAGAACTATACCAACACTTGAGACTTTTCCCTTCAAGGTATTGACTGCTTTTCTTTGCTCTCTTTTTTTCTATTGTTTATATTCAATTTAATAAATTGATTGATATTTTTTAAAAAGTCTGGTTGACACAGTTTAATAAAGGAATTGAAGTCTGGGACATTTTATTAAGGGTGTGGGTATAAAATAGTAAAATCAATAACTTGCAAATTTGTTTTGTGTGTCAATATCAAATGCATTTGTCCAGTGAATGCTGGCAGGTTAATTGCTGAAGACGTGATAATCTTTGATTGTATTTGTTATATGTTGCTTGGAACCAATTGCACACATGTATAATAATAGCAGTTATTTTTTATTGAGCCCCTACTATGTGAAGGCACAGAGTTTAAGCTTATATTTATTTTATTATTTTCTTTTAGTAAACTCAAGGTATAAGCACTATGTTCCTGTTTTAGAGATGATGAGATTGAGACCATGATAGATTAAGAAAAATTCAAAATTAAAGATTTAGTAACTGATAAATCTGGTATTTGAACTGAATTTTGTCTGAATTCCAACATCATGCTCTTTCCCTATGCCACAAGTAAATTTTGAATATATATTTTTTTGCTTTGATTTTATGTACGTATGTACTTGTGAAATACAATTGGTGTTTTTATATATAATTTGAGATTTTATGAAAACACTGTGATGTGCAATCACAAGTCCATAGATTTTAGAGCCTCTATGAACTGTGTGATTTAGGCTGATAAGAACCTTTGGGAACATCCAATCTTCTAAAATTGCATAGACACAGTCAGATTACTTGCCGTATTGGAGGCATCAAAAGAAACACACGCACGCATACAAACGGAAGACAGGTATGGGATTGGATTAGAAAAAGTAAAGTTTCACCTACATGTCAACAAATGCACTGGGGAAGTATATGAAGACGTGAATTTAAAATTAGCTTTCGCCTATTAAAAGGCTTCATTTTCTTTCAGTATAGCTATGTTGTAAAATTTTAAAAAATCTTGGTTTCTGTATGGGATAAGATTCTTTTTTATCATTAACATTTTAGAGGTTAAATTTAAGAAGACTTACTTAAGATGCATACATATGTATGGACAGTAAACAGTAATTAGTCATCTGAATACCTTTCTGTTATTGATATGCCTAAATATTTTGTTTCAAGCATTCGATAGACAACAAATAATTCTTCATATTGAAATATCAGTCCTCTTGAAGTCAATTTGAATTAATGGTAAAAATTCCCAATAATATTTCAATTTGAAAAGCATCCTTTAGATTTTGAACTGGTGGTAAAATAAATGACTCTAGGATACACAGGATTGCAACTAGTAATTTACCACATTTCAAAATTCACTGCCATGAACTGCATGGTGTTAATTCAATCATCCATGTATAACATATCATAATTCCTTCAGGACTTCCATATGCAAAAAAAATCTCCACTGCAGTTGAAATTTAGAGGAGAATAATCATGTGGAATTTCAGAATGAAAAACCGATTTGGTAGTTTGATCAAATCTTTGTTTAGTGTTTGCTTGTATTCTTCAAGTACCTTGATTTTGTCAAGGAAAACAAACATCCTGTTATGTGGAGCTCTCATATTATAATGAGATGAGCCTTACCAAATGTTAACTCCACCATCTGCATGGTCCAGGGAACACTTCCCCCTCTGTGGGCACTCTCCTCATATGAAGTGGCCATTTGTGCATTGATTCTTTTCTGTGGTCACCGAGGAAAAGTTTAGCTTATGATTTCCAGTTTCATGATACCATGTATTGTTATGTATGTCATCTGAGATACAACATATAAACATGAAAGCTGCTCTGTTGTTAGAATAATAGGTACATGTACTTACTGGGTTGAGAAGCACCAGGAAAAAAATGCATGATCTCCCCACCCCAGTTATTCATAGTCAAGAAAAATTACCCCCATATTTAAGTGCATAATTAACAAAAAAGTAATTTTGCCAGTGAGAGCAAAATGTAAGCATTAAAAAAAAGACAATAAATTCAGAACTAGTTTATCTGGATTTAATGAACCTAAAGAAGGTGCTCTAATGAAAAGGAAAGAAATTATGAAGAATTATTGCAGTTCAGTTACAAAACCTCAAATATTTGAGGTAGGACCACTAAATTGTTCACCTCTTGTCATAAACACAAAATGAGGAAGAATTGCATTTAGTATTTATTTGCAGAATAATTCGTAATTAATTGTGTGATGGATATCTTGACTTCAACATTTGGGCAAAATTATTCAACTTATTTGCAGGTAGTTGAGTAGGTTGGACAGCATGCAGATGAGTGCTAGTGAGAACATGGACACAAGGCTTGCAGATTTTCAGGTCCTTCAGCTCCATGGCACAAAACCAGTTTCTGAGGGCACCGGGGTGGCTCAGTCAGTTAAGCATCCGACTTTGGCTCAGGTCATGATCTCAGCGTTTGTGAGTTCGAGCCCTGCATCAGGCTCTATGCTGACAGCTCAGAGCCTAGAGCCTGCTTCAGATTCTGTGTCTCCCTCTCTCTCTCTGCCCCTTCCTTGCTCATGCTCTGTCTCTCTCTCTCCCTCAAAAATAAATAAACATTGAAAAAAATTAAAAATAAACAGTTTCTGGTATCAGGGAACTTCATTTTAATCTTTTGACTGAAGAGCTAAAAAAAGCCCCTGAACTTTGTGCAATGAAAGCCGTACAATCCCCAGGAATTCTTTATTAGGCAGCAGCTATTTTGGGGATGGGAATTTCTGTTGTGACCTTTTCATTCACTTTTCTAGTCAGGTCTAGAAGTATAGAGGTGATGATGAAACAAAATATAATTGTTGAACCATAGAAAAGTTAATTTGAATCAATTGTAATCTTAGGAGAAAATCATAGGTTGGCTCACTTGCTATCAGAATGGTCTATACATCCATATTCGTATATTTTATAAAATCCAGATATATTTCTTTCATATATTAAGTCACTTTCTGCAAGTATCTTGAAACTGCTGTGTAAAACATAACACGACCTGGTACTCAGTTATAGTTACTTGCCTTGCCGTAGCTAATAACCCCGTTTATTACTTAGCAGTGACTTAGAAGAACAGAAGACATTAAAACAGATTGTCTAAGTTCGATCTCTAAAAGTAACTCTTTGCTTTGCTAGTTGCCATCTTGGTAATAATAAGCATGTCTTAAGTTTGTGCTAGTGTTGGGTATGACACCCTGAGGATCTGAGGCACTAGGTATGACTAAATCACCTTAATATTTTGGTTGCACAGTATTAAACCAACATAATTATTAACAAATATTAATTCATGGTATGATCAAATTGATAAAAATTATGTTTCTTTTGAGAGGTGCAAAAACTAATTTACAGTTTTCCATTAGGGGCGCCTGGGTGGCTCAGTTGGTTAAGCTTCTTGATCTCAGCTCAGGGTTGTGAGTTTAAGACCCACATTGGGCTCCACGCTGGGCCTGGAGCCTACTTAAAAACAGCAACAACAACAACAAACAAGAAAATAACAAAAGTGTAAATGCGGTAAATATCCTTGTTGTGTAAGAAATGATTTCCTAATTTTCCCTCCTATCCCATTATTAACAATCATTCTTACTAGCAGTTTGTTTTCTTCTTCTTGATTTAGAGAAATTATTGCCTAGGCTTAAAAACATAGTCTGTTCATCTCAGGGTACATATTTCCTTCTATAGAGCCAGGAACTTTTAGGTTTTAGCAGAATTTATAGGTTTCTGGGAGGTTTTTGCTGTGCATTAGGGCTAATTTTGTCTTTGTTTTTCCGTAAGTTAAAAGCAGTTGATGCAAGTCACAGTAACAAAGACTCACCTGTATGGAGATTCTAAAGCGAAATCCAGCTGGGTTTACTGCTATCATATAGGGCACAAATTAATCAGCACAATCTTTCACTTACCTGAAAAAACAAAACAAAACAAAACCAGCTTCTTTCTCAAAGGTGTAATAAGGACAAAATCACCCTAATGGGGTTCCCATTAGGAAGGGTCTTCTATAAACTCAAAATATTCACAGTGAAACTATAAATTGTCTCTGTTTTTCTCTTAAAAGTAAACCACCGATAAGGAGAATAATATTTTATACACAATGAGCCTTCTATAACTTGATCGGTTGTTCACTTCTAAGAGTGTTAAATTGTCTCCATGCCTGATAAGGTACTGGTTTCTTTTATTCCCTAATATTCTCTAAAGGATTAGTTACACATATGTGAAACATTCTCAGTTTATCATGATACTGGAAGTTTAACATTACAAGCTGTGAATATGTTTTGGATACCTGAGAAAATAGGTACAATGTGCAGAATGACCATTCGACCATCTTGGTCCTTGGTTTCTTTGCAAAGGAATAAAAACACCAGATCTTGCAGCTGGACACTATCAACTTTCTTTACTTTTCTTTAAATGGGAAAATTGTATGAGATGGCAAAAAGAAAAGTAGATAACAAATAACACCAATATTTAAACTTGTGAACCAAACTTGTGCACACTTAAATTGTTTGATTAAGCAGCTATTTTCAAAAATAGTCATGGAGCTGCTCTGGCACCAATTTAACATATAACTTTAACTTCTCTTTTTCTATTGAGTTGAATAAAATAATTGTAAATATTAATGTTTTTAAATTGTAAGACAAATTCCTAATTTTAATGTTAATTGCATTTGCTTTCTAAGGAAAAGCAAGAAGATCTTTAAAAATAAAATAAGTTAAATATCATAATTACCTAGAGTATACTGTCAGTGTTTTATTTTATAACTATAGTAATCATTCATGTGCATGAATTATTGCATACATTTATGGGTTTTCTTCTAGTGGATTTTAATTACAAATGTAATACATGCTCATGGTAAAAGAAAAATCATACAGCACAGACAAGTTAAAAACAGATAGATGTTTTCTTCCCACAGATGCCTGATCTCAATTACAGATATTTCCACCACTTAGAATTTCTCATGGGCTCCTAGGTGGCTCCGTCGGTTGAACATCGGACTCTAGATTTCAGCTCAGGTCATGATCTCACGGTTTCATGATTTCGAGCCCAGCATTGGACTCTGGGGACTGACCGTGTGGAACCTAGTTGGGATTCTCCCTCTCTACCTCTCCCGTTGCCCCTCCCTTGCTCCCTGCACTCTCTGTCTCTCTCAAAACAAATAAATAACTTAAAAAAAACAGAATTTCTAATGATTACTTTCAGATTTTTTGAATGACACTGTACATATTGATCTTATCTTTTTTCTTAAAACAAAAAATTTTCAAACCATTTTCTCTATTTGAAGTTTTCCCATATTTGAACCTTAAGAGGTACTTATTTCTGGGGCACCCAGGTGGCTCAGTCAGTTCAGTATGCAACTTCAGCTCAAGTCATGATCTCATGGTTCATGGGTTTGAACGCTGTGTGCAGCTTTGTGCTGACAGCTCAGAGCCTGAAGAGACTCTCTCTCTTTCTGCCCTTCCCCCCATTCACACAATCTCTCTCTCTCTCTGTCTCTCAAAAATTAATAAACATTAAACAAGTAAAATTAAATTTAAAAAGAGGAAGAATTTATTTCTGGTAATGTTTCCATTCTATTTTAGGCATGTTCAATGCCATAATATATTTAATTATTTTCTTCAGAAAGTCATTTAAGTTCTTTCCACTTTTTTTTTCTATTGAAAAATAGAAAAGTATATTTTCATCCATATATCTTTCAATACAGGTACATTAACTGCAAGATAACTTCCTAGAATACAAGAAGCTAAATAAATATTTGAATGTATTTAACAGTTTGATAGTTATTTTCAAATTTCATTCCTAAAATTTGTAGTGTGTACTTAGAAAATCCTTTTCTTCTCCAAGATCAATTTTTAAAGTTTATGTTTTTAACTACATGAATATTTGGACAAACACTCCTTCATGAGAACCATTAAATCTGCTGGCAAAACTATTTTTGAAAATGTTCTTAAAGGTATTAAATAATGAACACAACAGTAAGTAATGATAAAGTAAAATTCTACACAGAGGAGGGAATTCCCAGAAATAAGAGGAACATTGAGTCTTTTTCTGTCCCCATGATATTCCTGATACCAGGGGTAATAAGGATTCAGTTCCCAAGGTCTTGTGGGAAAAGAAGACAAAAAAACAAATGCTTGGATTGACTCAAGGTGGGGAATATATTGGAAGATTCTCCTTGCTTAAGGTAGGACTCCAAAGGCTATGCTCTTTATGCAAACAGAAGCAATGGTAAAGTTCTCCACCCTCTGTGTCCAAATTATGATATCATAAAAGCCTGAGAAATTTGACATATAAATTTTAAAACTGTGTATAACAAATTATTAAAAAAGGGAATCAACTGCTTTTCCTCTTTAGATGGTTTGTTATGCAAAAGTTTTTAAACTTAAATGTAAATGTACTTAAATACACACATATATGAAAGCATGTACAAGTTAATAAGAGCCTTATAGATAAAAAACACCTAGAGTTCTACAAAGGAAGGAAGGATGGAAGGAGAGAAGGGAAAGGAAGGAAAGGAAGAGCAAGCAAATAATATATAAAATAAATGCTTAGCTTTGCTTATTATTAAAATAGTGAAAAACAAAAGAAAAATAACATATATATCAGCAAAAAGTAAGAAATGGACACTCACACTTTGAGTTGTATAAACTAGTAAAAAATTTTTAGGAATGGAATTATGCAAAGGCATTTGATTCTGAGCGCAGCAGGAAGGACAATCCACAAGGTGTTGGAATGAATCACTTGTCTTTGCATGGACGTGCAGCAAAAAATTTTATCGCCTGATGGTACAAAAAAATATTGCAAGTCATACACTTAAAGGGATCTCTGGCTAGTCGAGATTCCAAGGGCCTGTAGTGAACAAACTCAAATTCCCTGTGCAGTAAAGAATCTTTATAATTACAAAATAGTTTTGTAAAGCAACTGAACAGCTCAAAGTAAAAAACAAAAACCAAAAAACTGAAAAAAACACAAACACAGGAGTAGCTGGGTGGCTCATTCAGTTAAGCATCTGACTTCCTCTCAGGTCATGATCTCAAGGTATATGGGTTTCCAGCCCCATATCTCTCCCTCCCTCTCCTTCTAGAAGCGCCTCTCCAACTCATGCTTTCTCACTCTCTCAAAAACAAACATAAATATATATTTATATATATTTTAAAAAACAAAAAAAAAACCCAAATAAAATAAAATGAAAAAGTTCCAAACTCATATCCGGTAGAAACAAGAATGCTATAAGCAAAGCTGCAAAACTTTGAGATGTGAAAATTATTAGACACAATTATACAGATTACAAAATAACTATGTTTGCTTTATTAAAAAATTAAAAAGACAAACCAGAAAATATATCCAGGTAACAAGAAAGTAAAATAGTTGCGGTGAGATTTGAAAAATATTTGAAAAGATATTAGAAATTATAAGAATGAAATAATTGAAATAAAAAGTATAATAATGATGCACTTAGATCTAGGTAGAGTGTCCTGGAATGACGGGGTTAGTAGTAACCCATCAGAACGCAGCCCAGGAAAGTACAGATGGCAAATATAAAGAAGGTTAACAGATGAGGATAGAGTCAAGTATTTCTTTTAAATGTTTATTTATATTTGAGATATAGAGAGAGTGCAAGCAAGTGGGGGAGGGACAGAGAGAGGGAGACAGAATCTGAAGCAGGCTCCAGGCTCAGAGAGGTCAGCACAGAGCCCAAGGCAGGTCTTGAACTCATGAGCAGCGAGATCATGACCTGAGCCAAAGTGGCACGCTCAACTGACCGAGCCACCCAGGAGCCCCTAGAGTCAAATATTCTAACACTTATCTAACAGAATTCCAAAGACAAAAGAAAAGGTGACAGAGTTCTATCTGAAGAGATAATAATTCAGAATATTCTCACTATTTATACTAAAACATCCCAATAAAGCCAAAGCAAGAAATATAGAAATCAATCCTCACATAGATACATCAAAAGCATACTGAAAAATACGAATGGCAGAGACGTTGAAAGCAGTCAGATTAGACAAATTAAGTTTAAAGAAGGAAGATTTAGATAGATATCACTATCACCTCAAATTAAAAATAAATGCCAATCTCAAATCCCACAATAAGTAAAACTATCTTTTAATAATGAGGGTGAAATAAAAACCAGACCACCAATATATCTAGTTGAAGGAAATTCTGAAGGATGTACTCCAGGAAGAAGAACAATGAATTCAAATGAAGTTGTGATATGGAAGAATTGGAGAGCTAAATAAGTGATATGAGTCTAAGTAAAATTGAATATATAAAATAATAGTGTAGTTTAACCCTTAAATAACATGATGTGAACTGTGTGAACCTCTTTTTCTCACATTTTTATTTATTTATTATGAGAGAGAGAGAGAGAGAGCAGAGGAGGAGCAGATAGAGGAAGAGAGAGAATCCCAAGCAGGCCTCACGTGGGGCCTGGCATGGGGCTTGAACTCATGAACTGTGGGATCGTGACCTGAGAGGAAATCCGGAGTCAAATGCTTAACCAACTGAGCCACCCAGGCACCCCTGAACTGTGTGAGACCTCGTATATTTGGATATTATTCAATAAATACAGGACAGTATTATAAATATATTATCTCTTTCTTATTTTCTTTCTTCTAGCTTACTTTAAGACTATGGTCTATAAGATATATAGCCTATGAAATATGCATTAATTAACTATGTTATCAGTAAAACTTCTGGTCAGCAGTAGGCTGTTTGAAGTTTGAAGACTTTGACCTCAATGATAACCTTCATAGAAACTGAAATTTAAACCACAATGAGAGCCATTATGAATTCTCCCTGTTAGGGTACCTGCTAGTACCAAATATTGGTGATGATAGAGTGCAAGAGCAATTCTTCTATTGTTCCTGGGAGTCTGAATGAGTCAACTTCTTTGATCCACAGTTTGGTAGTATTTAATAATTTTATCCTTTGCTATACATCTTAGAGAAACTTTGCCAATGAGTACCAGGAGATATACACTAGAATATTCACGTCAGCATTGTTCATTGAAGACACAACCTAGAAAATTGAAATATCACCTAGAGTAGCATGGATACATAATTTGTGGTTCATTCCCAGGAAGGAATGTTACGTAGCACTGCAGTACCTGTTGAATGTGGAAAGGAAGGCACTATAGCAATGCACAACAACACAAATGAATTTCACAAACATACTGTGTGATAGAAGCAACGTGCAAATGAGTACATTATATGCTACTACTTACGTATAGTTCAAACCCAGGCAAAGTAACACTCTTTCCGGATCACTGTGATCACTGCAGTTGAAAGCTTACGTGGCTCTTATCAGCTAGCAAGAGCTGACTCTTAAATTTTGAGGAGTTTGTTAACCATTGATAACTTGAAATTTATCATTATGAAAATATTTATGCCACGGAAATCAGAAAATGCTACAAATCAGAGATTTGAGGTAATTTTTCCTATGGAGAACTAATTGTTTAACACTTACCAGCATACTATTGAGGGGGACTAAGACTTTGTCTGTGTCGATATTGGAGGGTGTTAAATAGGTTTCACTCTGTAATTAGACTTTAAATTCTTATGCATTTTCATGTTCTTTTCTGTGTATGTGATATCTTACCATAAAAACAATAAAAGTAAAAATGTTTCTTTTAATAATTTCATGCTGTTAGTTTTTCTTTGGCATAACTGGAATGTATTTCAAAAATAAGATTGAAATATGAGATCTTATCTCATGGTTTTTAAGACGGGTTATTGGCAGGGGCACCTGGGTGACTCACTCTGGTAAGCATCTGACTCTCGATTACGGCTCAGTTCATGATCTCATGGGCTCATGAGTTCAAGCCCTGTATTGGGCTCTGAGCTGACAGTGCAGAGCCTGCTTGGGATTCTCTGTCTCCCTTGCTCTCCCCCGACCCCCTTTCCTTCTCAGAAATAAATAAACATATAAAACAAAAACTGGTTAGTGGTCAAACCTGGATTCACAAATGTTTGTTCAATTCAAAGCCTTTCTTCTTTGCTCGACTGGAAGATGCCTCAATTATGTTATGTGATTTTTATCCAGTTTCCCATTTGTCTCTTTGTAGACTCCTGCTCAAGAGCCACAAAGATGTAGGTTAATGGGATGAATTAATTTTTACAGCACCATATGGTCAAAGAAGTGAAATTATTTTGGTAACCAAGTAGGGGGGTTGATTCCATAATTTCAAGACAATTGATTCCTTAATTTAAGGGAGTGTGTGGCGGCTGGGTGGCTCAGTCGGTTAAGCATCCAACTCTTGATTACTGCTCAGGTCATGATCTCACTGCTTGTGAGTTTAAGCCCCGTGTCAGGTTCTGAGCCTGGAGCCTGCTTCAGATTCTGTCTCTGTCGCTCTGCTCATGCTCTCTCTCTCTCTCCTTCTCTCTCTCTCAAAGATAACTAGATAAATAAACAAAGAAAAAGAAAATGATGTAAAATAATAAAATAAATTTTAAAAAATAAAATAAAATAATGTAAACAGGGGCACCTGGGTGGCCCTGTTGGCTCAGCATCTGATTCTTGGTTCTGGCTCATAATCTCACAGAATTTGAGCCCCTTGTTGGACTCTGTGCTGACAGCATGAAGCCTGCTTGGGATTCTCTCTCCCTCTCTCTCTGCCTCCCCACACCCTTGGTGCTGTCTTTGTTTCTCTAAAAAAAAAAAATAAATAAAACTTAAAAAATAAATGAATGTAAACAACCCAAAAGTATTATAACAGTTGAGAGACTGAGAATATACATACAAGTGGTCACATGCTCTCATCGTACACAATCACTGGATAACACTTTCTTAATGCCTGTATAATATTTCTGGAAAGAATCCTTAAAGTCAGAAACATCTTAGTTTCCTATTACTTTTAAGTTTGATGATACATTAGAAACAGGTACACTGTAAATATAAATCCATTTATCTTACTGGTAAATTTGTGTTTACTGACAAATCATATACCATAATTGTTCATTGCCATAACATATACCTGGATTTTTCTTCCTCAATTTCAGTTCTGAATAAATATATTTTCACCAAAAAGTGCCTCTGAGTATTGTAGAAATATATCTTAGTGACAAAATAAAATTAAGACTGCTAATTAAAAACTTGGGATTTAATACTACTGGCTGTGACACAATGTAATTTATAGTTTTTAATTCCCCTTGATGGAATATAATCTTCCTTTGCTTTATTCTGGGGAAAGATCATGCCATATCAAACATACTTCTGATACTGTCACGCTCATCATATTACAGAAAGCACTAATCCGTAAGCCATTCATCTGACCCCCTATTTCTGAAGTAATCCATGTTGGGCTGCTCTCTTGAGAATTTTCCCTTTTTGAGGATGCAGAGGTCAGCCATATTGTGCAAAATGATCTTCGTTTTATGCAAAAGATGTCTTAAGTCCAGATGTCTAGTAAGAATTTTATTGTGTTTCACTCAAAAATGCCAACTATGTGCTTACAAATGTTCGTGCTCATTAGTTCTTTCTTCCAGTGTCTCTACTACAGGGCAATCACTGAAAAAGGAGGTATTTTTATGACTTTTAGACAAGGTGCCAGTGGTAGGAAAAGAAATAAAAAAAAGAATAGGAGAGAGCAGAATGAGAGATCCTAGATCAGCTTGATTTCACTCATTAGTGTTTCATTTACCCAATTGTCACATACTTCAAAATTTTAGTATATTCTATATTTATCCTTTTTTGTCATCATAATAAAACTATTTGTAGATGAAGGGAATCAGTTATTTTCTTAGGATCAAGACTGAATATTTCTAATAAGTTCTTTTGAGAAACCAAGTCAATGGCAAGTTGAAGAATTTGGATGGAAAAAGATGTATACAAATATAACTTAAAATATTTGAATTAATATATCCATTATTATAAATATGACGTCCATAACTATTTCTTGGAAAACATTGTCGGAGAAGATGATTTAAATCTTAAATCATTAACAATGGGGTTAAAAACTATGAGTGAATAGAGAATGGATTTTGGAAGACTAGCATGTAAATGAACTGTGTTGCACAGAATAATGTTCTCCACAAGACATTAAGAGATGTTTGAAAAACAAAAAAGAATCATTCTAGCTTTAAATAAATTTTAGAAAATATGGGTAGAGTAAGTTTTATTTATTTTGTTTTTGTAAGAGCTCTGCTCATCCTGCTGTAAAGATCTAGGAAAATGCAAAATTTCCTTGGCCATGGGAATCTCTCTTTCTCTCCATATGTAAATATACATAAAGAATATAATATATATTAGTAACTAGATATACACTGTATATATTTATAATCTTGAAATATCTATTAATATCTTATGCAAGAAAGGATTCTATGAACAATACTGTGATGGGACACAGTCGAACACATATATTTGGACAACAGTTGGGAAGTATTATCTGGGGATATTTGAAATCAGTGAGGAGAGTGGATTGAATGGTTGAGGAAAATGTTTAAAAACTGGAAACACAACTATAGACAAACTTTATGCACAGGGGCAAGAGGGACAGTCAAATAAGTTGAAAAAGTAGAATTAGAAGAATGCATCTGTGTGAGGCAAGCAGAGAGAAACCTAGCTGTGTGCCCTGGTGAGTGTGAGTAGAAACATACTGAACTAATGCTCTTGAATTTGGTAGCGAAGATGCCAAGACTGATCTACAAGTGAGCACCTTTGGAAGAATGATGAACACAGAGACCAGGCAGCAAATAGTGGAGGTGTGAATGCGTGAAAGCAGCAAATGTTAACTCTTCTTAAGTGAAATTATACTCTGAATATGAGTATAAAAGGTAGGGAAGTTGTGAGCATTGCTGAAAATTTAAGAGAATGAGCCGAAGTGGAGCATAAGATGCAGAAGGGCCCGATTCTTTTAAGACAAAAAGGAGAAATGGACACTTAAGTGTCTTAAGACAGCCTTATTTCCTTCTGTCAATTCTTACCCTCGCAGCTCATCAACATTTAATTTCAAAGGTAAAATAGCAACCAATACAGAATTCCTCATCATTGATATTGACTATGAAGCACAACATTTAGCTTCAAATTTTCTTTTCATCATTTATTAACTTTAGTAGTAGAATTCAACATTTATTGATGGGTGAGAGATATTTGAAGTGACTGATTCTATCTTTACCATTATTGAGTGGATAGTTTAGAATAAAGTTCAAAAGGAAATTAAAATATTTCAGGTAATTAAAAACTATAGAAGGGTAAATCTGCCTTGTCATTAGATAATCAGAGTCAAGTCCCTGACCTGTATGTACACCCTTCATTCTGCCACTTCTTAGTTATGTAAGTAGATATTAACTTACTTGGTGTTGATATTTTATTATTCTTATCAGTATTTCAATATCTTTCAAATAGAAAAGAAAGATTGTCACCGAACCTGGATTTCAAACTTCTTATAAGAGCCACAATACATTTATTTTAAAGAAATCAATTTAGACTAAAAACCTATAAACATTTTATTTCTTGGGGGGTTGACTGAATTTTCCTCAGACATAATTTTCCATGGATATATTTAAATAATTGTCTAAAGAATTGATGTTTTAAGTATTTTGATGGAATGATGGACTATTGTTGGTAATAATGAATACTTTATAAACTGTCTCTGCAACAACCACTAATTAGCTTCATTATAGCCCACAGTTAATTCCGGCGAATAACTTATGTAAATGACTAAACTCTAGTAGTTTTTTCTGAATTCCCTGACAATGAGATTTTGAGAGTAATAAGTCGTGGCAAATTTCTGACAGCAGGTACATGTCTTTGTTGCATTTTGAGAAAGGAATAATCCAAATAGTAGAATTTATTCAGCTGCAGAGGTTTTTCCTTTTCCAAAAGCTTTGAAAGTATAAACTGAGAAAAGCAGGCTAAAAAAGAGCTTCACGTTTGATTTGCATCTTAAGAACAAAGAAACAAATGAAAATGTGACTATTGTCTTTATCTTCACGGTTATTGTGTGCAGTATCCTTCTATAATCTTTTCTTGTAATGAGACTTAATAGCTGCCTTTGAGATATTAATGGAAATTGTCACAGACAAGGGAGGTATTACTGCATCTAATGAACTAAAGTAAGACTAAAAGGAAGGGAAAAGGAACAATAAGTAAAATCTGCACAAATAAAAAGAATTTAACTAGTTTTTAGAATTTAACCCTGTAGATGACTCTGACATAAGATATAATAATAGAAATGCATTACTAGTCAGTTTCCTGAGCTATCGCTTCTCAGACACAACTGGCACTCTCCCTTTTTATAACTTTTTATTTGTGTGGTATTTAAAAACCTCTTGACTTCAACTTTACACAGGGCCTAAAGGAAGAAATTTTATGTGGCTCAAAGGGAAAGTTGGGTCCTTAGACGTGTTGCAGCAAACAAGAGGACGGATTCCAAGAAAAAAAAACAAAAAACACCCAAACATTCAAGTAAAACAATGGTTGATAAAGAACAATGTAATCATTTCAATTGGATTCATCTGTATATTGAACAGATCTTCAGAAAGTTTAAATCAGGTTGTTGTTTTTATAGTAATTATACTATTGATGCCGACTCCTTCAATGCTCACCTGTGGGTTAAGCAGCTAGAAAGAAAAATTGCTGTTTAGGTATTGTAATTTCATAAATGTATACTGTTTGCCTTGATTCTCAAAAACTGAGAAGTGAGGGGCTGCCGTTTCAGCAATAGTGTATTGCTATCTGATTAAATGGAGGATGCACAATTGAGATGTCAGGTAGAGAATTATGAGGTTAGTATCATAAGTTATGATGGCAATCAGACTTCTCTTTAGCGGGGCATTCCCTGAGGAACAAATTGTAAATAATGCCATCCAAACTTCCTAAGAACAAGATGTATGCCAGGTTTCTGCCAGGGTAGCAGTGGATGCCTAATTGAGCCCAGGATTGTTAAAATGTCTCCTTTTTATAGTCCTGAATAATGTAGAGCTAATGAACAGATTCCATTTCAGATTTGAAGCATCAACTCCCTAGCAAAGATTCCTTTATGAATTGGCTTTTTTTTTTAAATTAAAAACATAGACACTGTTCCTAGCACAAACCCTGTCTGCATAGAGATATTAAATTCTCATCAAAAAGTCTATGTAAAGTGTTCACAGTACATACGCAGATATTCTAAATAAGAACTGACTGGTGCATTGATTGGTCTTGAAAACTACATTCCATTTTAATCATATATTTTGGTTCAGGAGTGAAAAAACCTGCTTCCTTGTCCATGGCTGTCTTCTTTTTTTTCCTCTGACTTTCAGACATGTAGAACATTCCCGAAATTTTTAGACAGTTAATGCTTATCCCATGCTTAAGAAGAAATACTTACTTTTTCCCTCAACTGTGGATATTACAAACAGAGATTAGTGGCCTCTCACTTCAGAGCTGTCAGTATTGACGTGGCAAGAGCTATTAACATTCTACTGTAAGTGGTCAGAATCTTCCTCCGGCATTCCTGTCAAAGGGCCACTAAACCCCCCAGTTTGTGTTGTTTTCACGAAAATAATCCATTCCTCTCCTTTCTGATTGGTTGGTGCCAGTCAATATGCCGCATTTACTAATGATCCTATGCAGCTACCGAGTCTCTTCCACCTAAAAATAACGTAAAAGCTAAGTCTTAGATCTGGTTATACTCATGTTGATGTTCTGATTGGGCTTACACAGAAATATTCTATTCCAGGAAAAAATGATATGAAATGAACTGAATAATTTTTGAACTATCTCTTATTAGTCAAATAAGACGAAATAGTGTGTATCAGAAAAAGCTATCAAAAACATCAGGTCATTCATTTAACCACTAAGACGGAATTACGTGGAGCGCTAACAGATGTTCAAAAACCAGAATCCATCCTCTCCCGGTTCTATGCCTCCCTTCTGCGCTCAGGGCGGCCTTTCTAACAGTCCTAAAGGGGCATTTGTTTACTGAAGGGAATGAATAACATTATACATTTCTAAGAAGACCATACATATAGTTTTGGTAACCTTGTTTAGTTTACAAAGTATTACATATTCTTTCCCCAATGTTCTGAGTCTCATAGTTTTATCTTGGCTAGAAATCAAGAGGTGTGTGTGTTTTCGTATCTTGAGCATATACCTGTCACATAACAACAGCCTTGTGAGACAAACATAATGTATTTTTTTACCCAGTTTTATTGAGAAATAATTTACATATGCCACTGTATAAGTTAAAAACATACACCGTGATGGTTTGATTTATATATATTGTGCAATGATCACAATAGGTTCAGCCAACATCTATCTTCTTATATAGATGCAATAAAAAGAAAAAAAAGACAAGAAAATAGGGAAAAATGATCTATTTGTGATGAGAACTCATAGGATTTACTTTCTTAAAACCTTTTCCTGTGTATCATACAGCAGTGTTATCTCTAACCATCACGCGGTACGTTACATTGTCTTATGACCAGAAGCTTACCTCTTTTGACCATCTTCCTCCAATTCCCCCTCTCCCCACCCTTTGCTTCTGGCAAATATGATTTCTTGTTCAATGAGATTTATTTATTTTTTTAAATTTCCACATAAAAGTAAAACCGCAAGTATTTGTCTTTCTCTGCCTGACTTATTTCACCTAGCATAAACGCCTCAAGATCCAACTAGTGACGCTGAGCGTTTTTCATGTTCCTGTGGCCTTTTGCATATCTTTTATAGAGAAATGTCTATTGAGGTCATTTGCCATTTTTTTAAATGATTATAATTATTGTTATTGAGTTTATGAGTTCTTTATGTATTTTGGATAGTAATCCCTTATCAAATATGTGGTTTGCAAATATTATTTTCCATTCCATAGATTGCTTTTTCACTTTGTTGATAGTTTCTTTTGCTGTAGAAGCTTTCTAGTTTAATGTGTCCACACTTATTTCTTATTTTGTTATTTGTGCTTTAGGTGTTATAGCCAGAAAATCATCATCAAGACCCAGGTCACAGAGCTTTATTCCCATGTCTTCTTCAGGAGCTTTATAGTTTCAGATTTTACATTCAAGTCTTTAATTCATTTTGTTATTTTTAAATTTTTTACTTTATTTTTTTAATGTTTATTTATTTACTTTTGAGAAAGAGAGAGAGCACAAGTCGGGGAGTGACAGAAAGTGACGGAGTCATAGAAGGCAAGGAGGCTCCGGGCTCTGAGCCGTTAGTGCGGAGCCCAAGGCAGGGCTCCAACTCACAAACTGTGAGATCAAGACACGAGCCAAAGTTGGACGCTTAACGAATGAACCACCCAGGTGCTTCTCAAGTCTTCAACTAATTTTAAGTTAATTTTTGTAGTGATATAAGATACGGGTCTAATTTATTTCCTTTACAGGTGAATATCCAACCATTCAAGCACTATTTATTGAATGGACTCTCTTCTCTCGACTGAGTATTCTTGGCTCCCTTGTCAAATATTAGTTGACTAGATTTGCTTCAGTTTATTTCTGGGCTTTTGATTCTGTTCAGTTGGTCTTTTCATCTATGTGTACCAGTACCATACTGTTTTGATGACATAGCTTTATAGGATAGCTTAAAATCAGGAAGTGTGATGGTTTCCACTTTGGTCTTCTTTTCCAGGAGTCCTTTGGCTATTCTGTGTCTCTTATGGTTCCATATAAATTTTAGGAGTGTTTTTTCTACTTCTGTGAAAAAGAAAGTGTCATTGGAATCTTGATAGGAATCACACTGAATATAAAGATGGCTTTTGATAGTATTGATATCTTAGTAATCTTAATTTTTCCAAACATAGACACAGGATACCTTTATTTATTTGTATTTTTTAGTTTTTTCATTATGTCTTGTAGTTTTGAGAGGAAGGATACTTCACCTCCTTAAACTTATTCTTAAGTATTTTACTCTTTTTGATGCTATTGTAAATGGGGTTGATTTTTTTTTCAGAAAATTCTTTTAGTGTATAAAAGTGGTACTGATTTTTGCATGTTAATTTTGTATCCTGAAACATTACTGAATTAATTCATTATGTCTAATTTTTGGTTCAATCTTTAGGATTTTTATACATATAATTATGCTATCTACAAATGAAGACAATTTTACTTCTTCCTTTACAATTCTGATATCTTTCATTTCTTTTTCTTGCCTGATGGCTGTAGCTAAGGCTTGTAGTACTAGGTTGAATAAAAGTCATGAGAATGGACACCCTTGTTTTTTTCCTGATTTTAGAGGAAAAACTTGCAATCCTTTCACCACTGAGTATCATATTAGCTGTGGGCTTGTTATATAGAGCCTTTATTATGTTGAGGTATGTTCTTTTTATGCCTAATTTGTTAAGAGTTTTTATCATGAATGGATGTTCGGATATTGAGTTTTGTCAAATGATTTTTCTGTGTCTATTGGGATGATCATATGATTTTTTTATTATTCTCTCAATGTGATGTACTACACTGACTGATTTGCATATATTAAAGCATCCTTGCATCCCAGGGAGAAATTTCATGTGATCATGGTGAATGATCCTTTTAATGTGCTACTGAATTTGGTTTGCTAGTATTTTACTGAGAATGTTTTAATCTATTTTTATTAAAGATACTGTCTTGTGGTTTTATTTTCTGGTTTTGATTTCAGAGTAATGCTGGCCTTACAAAATTAATTGGGGAGTGTTTTATCTTTTTCAATTTTTGGAGGGAGTTTGAGAAGGATTGGCCTTAATTCTTCTTTACATGTTTGGTACCAGTGAAGCCATCTGGTTCTGATGTTTCTTTGTTGGGAGAATTTTGATTAGTCATTCAATCTTCTTACTCATAATTTGTCTATTCAGATTTTCTATTTCTTCCTGATTCAATCTTGATAAGTTGTATGTTTCTAAGAATTTTTCCATATCTTCCAGATT
>NC_043705.1:111706731-111721131 GCF_006229205.1 Suricata suricatta | reverse complement strand
GTTAATTTTATCTTTTCAAAGAAAAACTTTTTTTTAAATTGCAAAAGTGTATTTTTTTTGAAATTTTATTTTATTTTATTTTTTTACTTTATAAAGTTTCATATTTTTTTAACATATGCAATTATTTTCCATCATTTACAATACAGTAGTTACAATGACACACCAAACAGAAAAGTAAAGTAAAAAATCAAAACACCAACTTCTGTTTCATGTAATTAGACTTATACAGAAATTAGAAGGTTAAGTAACAACTAGTTAATCACCTAATTTCACAGCTCTCTGAAGTGGCAATCGCTATACAGCAGCTTATCTATGATAGAAGTGTGTCTTGGGTTTTTCCCTTATTGTTTTCTTTACTTTTTTTTTTTTCCTCTTCTTTTTTTGGTGGTGGGGGTGGTTATGTTTAAATGAAGTTGCTTTTACAACACCAAAGACTTAATCATCCATTTCCTACATAAAAGGTAGCTACCTTTTTGCATGGACCTCAAGTATATTGTAGTATAGAGGTGGAATTTAAGGAAAGGTATTAAGCAGTCTGTGTTGTAGCTTATGAACAAGTAATAAATTGTATCATTTTTCTTGAATGTATCAAAGAAAAACTTTTAGTTCAGTTGGTCTTTTCTATTGCTTTTCTGCTCTAATCTTTACTATTTCCTTTCCTCTGCTAACTTTGGAGTTGAAGTTCTCATTTTTTTTTCTAATTCCCTAAGATTTAGGATTAGGTTGTTTATTTAGGATCTTTTTTTTTTGCTTCTTAGTATGAGCATTTGTTGCTATACACTTCCCTCTTGTAACTGCGTTGCTGTATCCCACAAGTTCTGGTATGTTGTGTTTTCATTCCATTTGTCTCAAAATTTTTTATTTCCTCCTAAGTTCTTCTTTGATCCCATTGTTGTTCAGGAGATTTTTGCGAAATTTCTATGTGTTCCTGAAGTTTCCAGTTTTCCTCTTGTTATTAAATTCTACTTTTTCTTGCCATTGTAATCAGAGAAGATATTTGGTAAGGTTTAAATCTTGAATTTTCTAAGACTTGTTTTGTGACCTGACAAAACAAGTTCTAGGTTTTAGTTTCTAGGTTGTATCCTAGAAAATGTTCCATTTATCTTGAGAAGAATGTGTGTTCTTTTGTTGAATAGAATGTTCTCTATATATCTGTTAGGTCCATTTGGTCTACAGTGTTGTTCAAATCTGCTTTTTCCTTATTGATTCTGTCTGGATGATTTATTCATTGTTGAGAGTGGGGTATTAAAGTCTTCAACTATTTTTGTATTACCATATATTTCTCCTTTTAGCTCTGTTTAGAATTTGCTTTATATATGAGATGTGCCAATTATATCTTCTTGATACAGTGACCTTTTAATCATTATATAATTACCTTCTTTGTATCTTTTCACCATTTTTAGCCTGAAGTCGATTTTGTCTGATATAAATGTAGCTACCCCTGCTCTTTTGAAGTTACCATTTGCAGAAAATATCTTTTTCACTGTCAGTCTATATGGATTTTTAAGGGTAAAACATGTCTCTTGTAGGCAGCATGTTATTGGATTGGTTTATTTATTTGTTTGTTTGTTTATTTATCAATACAGCCATTCCATGTCTTTTAATTGGAAAATTGAATCCATTTACATTTAAAGTATTTAATTAATAGTTAAGAACTTACTAATGCCATTTTGTCAGTTGTTTTCTGGTTATTTTGCAGATCCACTATTTCTTGTTTTTTGTCTTACTGGTTTTCTTTAAGTTAATGTTTATTTATCTATTTTGAAAGGGAGAGAGAGGGCGCGTTCAAATGGGGGAAGGGCAGAAAGAGAGGGAGAGAATCCCATGCAGGCTCCATGCTGACAGCATGGAACCCAACACAGGGCTCTGTCCCTCAAACTGTAAGATCGTGATGTGAGCTGAAATCAAAAGTGGGTTGGTAAATGACTAAGCCACCCACATGTTTATTCTGTATGGGTTCTGATGTCTTTTGGTATCAATATGCTTGGACCACTTTACTGGTTCTTTTGCATAATTACTACAGGATTTTCCCTTATGGCTACCATGAAGCTTGTTAAAATATCTTAAACTTATAATACCGTATTTTAGACTGGGAACAACTTCAGTAAAATTCATAAACTTTACACTTTTACTCCTCCTTTACCTTACATTTCAGATTATTGACTTTCTAATATTGTATAACTAATAACAGATTATTGTAGTTATGGTTATTTTTAGTATGCTAATTTTTCTAACTTTCAAATTTGAGTTGTGAGTGAATTATGCACCACCATTACCATATTGCAGAATCTATTTATATGACTGTATACTTACAATTATCAGTGATATTTGCACTACTCTTACACGTTTGTGTGATGTTAGTGCTCCTTTAGTTCCCTTTTGCATATTTTGCGATGCAGATGTAGCAATAATAAACTCTCCTCCCCCCCCCCGACCCCCCCGCTTTAATTGTTTGGGAAAGTCTTTATCTCTCCTTCATTATTGAAGGACAAATTTTCCAGGTATAGAATGGATGATGATTATTTTGTTTCAATGTTTTGGTATGCCATCTCATTCTCTCATGACTTGAAAAGTTTCTGTTGAGAAATTTGCCCATAGTCTTATGTATATAACTGCTTTTCTTTCTCTTGTTTCTTTTAAAGTTCTTTTCTTTATTCTTGACTTTGGCAATTTAATTATAATGTGTTTCAATGTAGCCCTCTTCAGGGTCAATATGTCTGTGCTTCTTTGGGCCTTATAAATTTGAATGTTGATTTCTCTCCCCAGGTTTTGGGAAATTTAATATACTGTTGCTTCAAATACATTTTCTCTCTCTTTTTCTTTCTCTTCTCTTTCTGGAATTCCTATAATGCAAATACTGTTTCTTTTCATTGTATAATATAATTCTTCATTCTTTTTTTCTTCTTTTTACTCTTCTGACTGGGTAATTTCCAATGGCTTATCTTCTAGGTCTCTTCTGTATAGTTCATTTTAGAAAATTTGTAGAATCCTTCAGGTTAGTTATATTTTTTCAACTCTAGGATTTGGTTTGTTTGGGGTTTATTGTTGGTTGTCATTTCCTTGTTAAAATTCTCATTTTGTTCATACATTGTTTTTCTAATTTTTTTTTTTAGTCACCTGTGTTTTTTTGCAGTTCACTAAACTTATTAAGGGGATTATTCTGAATTCTTTGTCTGAGAGTTAATAGATCTCCATATCTTTAGAATCAGTTATTGGAGCTTTATTAGTTTTCTTTGGTAGCATCATATTTACCTGATTTTTTAGGACCCCTGATTCTTTATGTTTGCATCTGCACACTTGAGTATTCGGGCACATCTCCAGACTTTACAGGTGAGCTCTGGCAAGGCACTTATTCTCCAGTCAGCTCAATTTGAGTTTCTTGATGTGTTTGTTGGTAATATCCTTGGGCAGGTGGGGGGCCTGCTATTATGGTCTGTTTTGGAATGAGACAATTTTTCAAGCTCTGAGATGGAGATTGGGAGGCGTCCCTCTGGCTGAGAGCAGTTGGATAGGACTAATGTTTGTTAAACTACAGTAGTGAGGCTCTACATTTGCCTGGATTCTCGGGTTTGCTAGATAGTCAGGACTGGGGAGGCCGTGAGTTAGCTTTTCTTCCCTAGGAAGGCACCAGGATGAGACACAGCCTATACAGCTCTCCTTTTGGACACTTGATTCAGATCAGAGCATGCTCTGTAGACAACTTCCATGGTTGGGTGAGGCCACTGGGTGTGCTCTGTGGACAGGCAAAGACACGGGTTTTGTTCTTTCTCCAAGTACCACTGTGTGTAGGGTCATTGAATGGGTTATATAGCTTCTAGGGTGCTGTGTTCAGTTTTCCTGATTGGAAAGCCTAAAAGCTGTATTCAGTGATAAGCAGGGCCATGAATTAGGTTCCATGAACAGGTGCAGTGGGGAGAAGCAGCTCTAAAGCTGATAAACTCTTTGCTGGCTTACACTCCAGCAATAAACTCAAGCTGACCTACACTCCATGTTCCCTATCAAACAAGCCATTGGCTTTGTTCTTCAAACTATCAGCTCTGCCTTCTCACCTATTGACTTAAATGCCACTGGACCACACAGTGGCAATTCCAGAAGTTGTCTTCAGCCCTTCTGGTCAGAGGGGCTCAGTAGAGACTCTTCACAGTGGATGGGGCTATGTCTCAGCTCTCTGGACTGGGAGAAGTAGGGGCCACTCCAGGCTACTCTCATTTTCCCAAATAGGCTATGGCTATCTGGTTGAGAAGGTCTAGGAGCTACCCTCAGTCATGGCCATGAATTGATCCCCTTGGCCTTGCATAGCACAAGAAATTCCACATCTGGTACTGGCTATGCTCTGGGAGGAATCAGCTCTGCTTGCTCTCCTCTTGGCTTAAGCACCAATGGGCTGCATAACTTCCTAGAGTTGTTACCAGCCCTTCTGCTTAGTTGGGGCCAGAAAACATTCTCCACAGTGGGTATGGCTGTGATTAACTCCTTGTCTAGGCATGGAAAAAACAGACTCTAAGGCCGACAAAACTCATTGAGAATCAGAAGCAGGCAGATCTGCATCTCACTGAGTTCCCTGGTCAGCATGCAACCTGACTTGGTTCTATAGATTAGCAAAACCTCCAACTGCAATTACTACTTGGATACTAAAGGTATGAACTTGCTCGGCCAAGATTTGAATACTGGTTGTTGCAAGCCTCTTTCCCTTAGAGTCAGATTCCCAGTGGCTTAAGCTTCCCAGAGTCTCCTGAAATCCCCATGGGAGCAAGCTTAGAGTAGAGGTTCCAGAAAAGCAACCCACAATGCTGGAAGAGTTGATTATCCCCTCTTGTAGTCTTTTTCCACTGGAAGAACCAGAGGCTCAGGGGAAACCTCTCTGTGTAGTTCTGCACTTGCCTGGGAGAGGGGCAATGCAGTCAGGATGTAGCCTTTTCTTTTACCCTTTGGATGTAGTCTTTTTTGGTCTTTGTGGTGCAGGATGGATGTTCCAGCCTACGTCCATGTTTTAGGATTCTCTCAGTGGTGTCTTGTTCCTGAATATTTGCTGGTTATTCTTTGAGGGGGAATGATTTATAATGTTACTTTGGTAATGTTACTCTCAATGCATTTTTTACTAATTAATTTGTTAATTATTTATTTCATTAATGATTGGTGCATGCTTATTTTATGATAAGCACTACACAAGACATTTGAGCTAGAACTGTGAACACATGAGACAAAAAGTTTTTAGCCTATAAGATTTGCATAGCAGAGAGAGGAAATAGAACCTAAATAGATAAGTATAATATATCTATATACTATAGACATCTATATAGTATATTATCACCAGGTGACAATGGGTGGTATGAAGAAATATAAGCTATAGGAAGAGGAAAGAAGGGTCCAAGAAAAGAATCCCACAGTTTATCTAAGTCTTAAGTTAGAATGAGATTGATTTTTCAGTTATGAGAAATTTAGTTGTGTTATTGGATAATTCAAATTTGGTAGGTTTTTCTTCACCTTATATTCAAGCTTTTAAATTTGTTAGTTATTTAAATTCTGATCTAAACCCCCTACTTTTACATGTTGCTAACATATTTATGTGAATTCTTTAATCTTCTTCAAAGAAAGAAAGAATGTTTTGTTAACAGATTAACAGTTACTGGGTTTTATTTAGACTTAGTCCTCTCTTGAGTCACATTGATCTCTAAATCTTCCTCAATTCTCTTAATTTAGAATATATTCCAACTTCTGATAGATAAAGAAAAGAAGAAGAGAATGGCATTTTTATTTCTGTGACTTTTAAATTCTTTTTAATATTATAATTCTAATAAAAATGCAAATTTTCATGAACAAAACCTTCTATTTTGTATTGCCTTCACTGTAAGCAACGCTAATGAAATAGATTCATTTTAAAATTAGTTTTTTGTGACCACAGAAGACTGATTTTGTGGACTCTGCGGAGCCAGACTAATTGTGACCCAGTTAGAACAGGACAGTTTTGCTTTTATTAAATGATGTTCAAGGTTAATGCCAGACATTATAGATCAAGCTCTGTCCCCTACTTAGCTTCAATTGGAGTTGTATGAGTATATGGGGTGTGAATTTGGTCCTAGAAGTCTAACAGACAGTGAAAAAATCTAGAATTCTCTTTTGGGGTCTAGTGATTAGTTTTTTTTAAATTGATTAATGTCTTTAACAGGTCTGATGCAACTGTCCCCTGTTTTGAATGTCAGTTACTTTTCCCATACACATTTCTGTCTAGCAATATTAACATTTTTTTAAACAGGATGCACCTGTAAAGATTTTTATACAAAAGAAATAAAACCTCATTTTGCTCATGATATGTACCAATTTTAGTGGATTCCAATTTATACCAGAACCATTTATATTGTTGCTAATTAAATAACTATTCTAAATAATTATCAAACTTTTTATAATATACAAATCTATTTTTCCTTTTACATCTTCAGAAGAGTAAGTTGCTACAGAAAATTAATTTTTCTTCTCATCATAACTAATTACATACAAGAGGTTATAAGGTAATAAAAACCAATGTGATACCATGATAAGGGAACAGCATAGCTGTATTTAGTTCACATGTTTTTGTTATTTTCCATTGATAGTCAATTTCTAATCTTTAATAATTTATAAATAGCCTCATATAAATATGTAACTTTTTAATTATGGGGAAATTTTCTGTTCTGTGGAGAAAAATAAAGTAGAAGCTATTTGTAATAAAAATAAACTGTTCAGATATTTAATTGAATCTCTGACAGTGTTTGTTTAAACACTTTCATCTGTATCCTTTTATGAAATGAAAATAAAATGTCTAATAATTAATATAAATATTCTGGAAAATTAAACTAAGCTTATTAATGCTGCTGCATTGATTTGAATAAGAATAACAACCATACATACCTAGGGCATTTTATTATGTCTGTTTATTCTAAACAACTTCTCTCCCTTGGGATAAATAAAATATATTTTGATATAAAAAGATGTAGTGTTGCTGTTTTAACAAGTTAAGATACAACATCTATTCATTCCTGGATTTAATAGACATTTATGGGAATGAGCTTTGTGCTGAGATGTGGCCTAAAAACATATATGAAGAGTTTCTTGTCTAATGTGAAAGACATACAATGAAGTAAGTATTGAGGATAGGATGGAGTTGTGCAATAGTAAAAAATATGAACTACATGGTACAAGAATTTAAGAAATGGGGCAAATTTGCATGGTGGATCAAAGGAGGTATGGTAATACCTTAGTTGTGCCTTGAATGATAACTAAACATTTACCAAGTAGAAACCAAGTAAGGAGTGAGTATAGGGAACAACTGAGACAATAGGAAAATAACAATCAGGATCCAGAGGAGTGGGCAAGGATGGCATATTCAGGGATCACAGAGTAGTTTGATATAACTAGAGACACCTTCACCTTAGAGGGATGAGGCTCAAGATAGATCATAAAGAGCTTTAATGAATTTATTTCACTCAAAAAAAATGGTACAGAATCCAACTATTTCTTGAGTACTGTGTTCTTCATTATGATTGTCTTGTGTCCCTCAAAACATACCAAAACATGAAACAAATATTCCGGAGATTGCAACTTTCAAGTAGAAAGGATAAATGTGTAGATGCTATATACACAAAGGATAAGAAAACCAGCACATTTATGTGGTTGCATTAAACATTTGGAAGTAAAACACCATACCCCTTGTTTGTTCTCTTATTTTCTTGCATTGTACTCACTATACATAAAAAACATATGTAATCAAAACAAAAGGCTTTTGCACAGTAAAAGATCATAAAAAAAAGAAAACAAAAGTAACCTACAGAATGGGAGAAAATTTTTGCAAACTTATAAAACTCAACACCAAAAAAACCCCAAACAAACTGATTAAAAAATGAGCAGAGGATCTGAATAGACACTTTTTCTTAAGAAAACACACAGGTAGTCAACAGACAAGTTAAAGGATGCTAAAGATCACTGATTGTCAGAGCAATATTAATCAAAACCACACTTTTCACTTGTCAGAATGGCTAAAATTAAACTGAAAAGAAATAAGTGCTGGTGAGAATGTGGAGAAAGGAATCCTTGTACACTGCTGGTGGGAATGTAAATTGGTGCAGCCCCTGTAGAAAATAATACAGAGGTTCTTCAAAAAATAAAAAAAAAATTAGAGGGTCACCTGCGTGGCTCAGCCAGTTAAGTGTCCTATTTCGACTTAGGTCATGATCTCGTGGTTCATGAGTTCAAGTCTTGCATCAGGCTCATGCTGACAGCTCAGAGCTTGGAGCCTGCTTCTGATTCTGTGTCTCCCTCTCTCTCTGCCCCTCTCCTGCTTACACTCTGTCTCTCTCTCTTTCTCAAAAATAAATAAACATTTAAAAAATAAAAAAATAGAAATATCATATGATCTATTAATTCCACTACTGAATATTTACTCAAAGAATATGCATACATGAGTTCAAAAAGATATATACACCCCTATGGTTGTTGCAGCATTTAAAATAACCAAGATATGGAAAAAACCTAAAGTGTTCATTGATAGATAAATGGATAAAAAAGAAATATATATATACATATGAGATATATATATATATGACATTTTGCCATTTACAGCCATAAAAAAAGGATGAGATATTGTCATTTGCTGCAGAATATGGATGGAAATAGAAGGTATGATGCTAAGTGAAATAAGTCAGACGGAGAAAGACGAATACCAAAAATAATGACTGAACAAACAAAAAGCAGATACAGAGAACAAACTGATGATTGCCAGAGGGGAGAGAGGTGTGGGAATGGATAGGTTAGGTAAAGGGGAGTGAGAGATACAGGCCTTCCGTTATGGAATGAATAAGTCATGGAGATAAAAGGCACAGGACAGGGAATCTAGTCAATGGTATTGTAATAGCATTGTACGGTGACAGATGGTAGCCACACTTGTGGTGAGCACAGCATAATGTATAGAGATGTTGTACACCTGAGACTAATGTAACATTCTGTGTTGACTATACTCAAAGAAGAAATTTAAAAATCAGTCCTTGGGGGAGAAAACACAACATGGTTTTAATAGACTCTGTAAATATTGATTGAATACATTTTAAGAGCCAGAAGTCAGGGGTACACATATGGATAACATATGCTTATTGCCCTCGAGGATTTTATGATCTCCCAACATAGAGAAATAAACAGATAATTTGAAAATACTGAGGTAAATTATAAGAAAGGAACAGCTCACACAGGATCCCTGGGAGTATAGAGAAAGATCTTCCTGGAATTTAAGCAGGACTTTTTTGGATGAGGTCCCAGTCAGCTCAGTGTAGAAGAATAAATAGTGAATACCCTCGGTGGAAAGAGACTAAGCACAAAGGCAGGTATTTCTGTGGTGTTTCAGAAACACAAGGGGTTTGAAATTCTTAGAGGGTCAAGTATGAAGAGGATGGAAGAGTCTAGAAACTTGAAGCTATGAAGCCAGACAGGGATCAGTTAAAACAGAGAGTGGCTTATAGTCACCTCATGGAGTTTGGAGTTAGTACACTAGGTAGTGAGATATTAAACGGTTTTCAGTATGGATAGAGCATAATGGTATTGTATTTTTTATTTTGTATTTTATTTTATTATTTTATTTTATTTTAAGAGACAGGGACAGAAGGAGAGAGAGAGAATCCTAAGCAGGTTCCATGCTCAGCACGAAACCTAAGGTGGGGCTTGATTCCATAACTCTGGGATCATGGCCTGAGCCAAAATCAAGAGTAGGTCGCTCAACCAACTGATCCACGCATGAGCCACTCTATTAGTATTTTAGATGTCTAGCTACAGTGTGCTGTTGCTCTGTGGTAATAACAGGGAAAGAATTCCAGGCTGTAGGACTGCAGGAAAATTATACATCTCATTCACTACTTGGCACAATCACTTGCAAACAAAGCAGGTGTTCCATAAATTTTTGTTGAATAAATGAATGAATAAGCAGTTTGGGGGCATGGATGAGAGAGACAAACCTGAACCAGGGCTGTGGTGATAGCGAGTGGGAAAAAAAAGGATAGGCGTAAAGGAAATTTTCTTAGGAATTAAAGGTTAACAGAACATAGTGATTAGTTCTGAGAAGGACAAAGAGAAATTTAGAGTGACTCAAGGGCTTGAGAAAAGGGGACTTTTTTGGTCACGTTGATTTTTAATTCCATATGGAAGGCAAAAGTAGAACACACACATTCTTGCTTATTAAAGAAGTATTAATATTTCTGGCTCAAATACATCCAGCATTAACAAGACTCTAGAAGAGTTATTGTGTTATCCATGTGTGTGTGTGTGTGTGTGTGTGTGTGACTCTGTGTGTGTGTTATTTTGAATATGCAGAGATTGTAAGATTTCTATGCGTCTGACACTTCATGAATCTCCTACATTTAATGTACAGCAAGGCTTTTATTAAGTATCAATTGGTTGGCATTACTGTTCTAATTTAAGTTAAAATTTCAAAGAATAAGTTTTTAAAAAATATAATTTCATGGTAGATGTCATGAAACATTTCTAGAGTCTGTCTAAATTACTATCTTCACCATCTATCCTATAGGAATTATGTGTAGGTGAAACTCTCTTATAATTTGTTCTTTTTGGTACTTTGCTACCTTATCTCTATTAGTGCTTTGGATGGATCACTTTTACAGTAAACTGTGATCTATAGTAATGAAGACAGACATATTGTCCTTGCCCAGCATTGTTGATTCCAGTTTATGTAGACTAGAAATTCAGAACCTAGATCAAGATTAGACTTTACTGTTTATTACTCCAGTTTGTGGTTTCTGGCTTTCTCCTGTGACTTGACAGTCTCCATTAGCCTTTTTATCTTATTTCGGAATATTTTTTAATGTATGTGAAATATATCTTACAGAGTCTATTAATTTTTTTAAGTTCTTGTGACAAGTTAGACAGGGGTCATATTATAGAAACAGTCACTTTTCTTTTAGCAAAATGAAGAGAAATACAATTCAGGAAAAAAGAAGATTTCACATTCTTCATGAAGATGTGTGTTTTTTTAGGTAAAAGGCAAACTTGAACTTAGTCACATGTATGCACTGTATAAAGGGCTTTGTGCATATTGTCAAAAGAAATTTTAAAGGTGAAATTAAAAAATATATATTTATTTATTTATTTTCAGAGAGAAACACACCATGAATGGGGAGAGGCAGAGAAAGAGAGGGAGACACAGAATCAGAAACAGGCTCCAGGCTCTGAGCTGTCAGCACAGAGCCCTACACAAGGCCCAAACTCAGAAACTGCAAGATCATGACCTAGGCCGAAGTCGGACACTTACCCAACTGAGCCACCCAGGCACCCAGAAAAAAACCCGAATTTAAATCAATTAATATAATAATTACAAATACCTTGCACTGTTTCTGCTAGTAGAAAGTAATATATAGATGATTGCAAAGAACTAAAAGAGCAATAGGAATACTTCATGCTTAACTTTGCTTATCCCAACACCTAACTTTTATCGTTGTTAGAGTGAGAAATTTAATGCCATCGTATTTTTTGCCAATGTCTGCAGATAAAAGTTCTGATAGAAACAAATAAACTCACCTTGAATGAGATGCTTCTAATATCACAAAATCAATAGTAAGTTATGGTCCTATAACAATAACTAATTCAGTGTGTTTCACTTGGGTAAGTTATTTAAACCTACAATATCCTTTTTTGTCTGTTCCATAAAATAGGAAAAAATATATATTTAAATCTTGCTATTAGAGGTTGCTGGTGACTATATAATTAATGTATAATTTATTCCTCATTTACTTCTCAAACAGGTAAAATTCAATGATGGGGGTGGAAAAAAATCCTAGATATTTTTTGAATGAATGAATGAATTGGCAAGTAAAAAAAAATTGATGTGGCCAATGCATACTCTAAAAACACAAAGAATTTTTAGATTTCTATTTATTATAAAAATGGAAAGAATTGGAAACATATCTTCTCATTTTATAGATTTACATAGCTATTAGAAATCTGATATTTAAAGTTTTCTACAAAATTGTGCTTGATTCTAGAAAATTTCCTTTATTATTTGAAATGCACATTTGTAGAATAATCTCTTTAATCTACAAACATTGCCAATAAGAAAATAACTATAATGTAATATAACAAAGAATAATTCATGTTAGATCTCAAAATCAGATATGTTCTTTATATAGCAAGAAGGAAGACAAGTGGATTAAGCATGAGTAGTATCTCTTCAACCTGGGAAACTGTGTGGTCATAGAGTCAGATATTTCTAATTGTGTAAGTTGGCTCTGTGTTCAGGGAAATATCACTTGGATGTTCTTGTCCTGAGCATTTTGATTTTTTAAAAATATATGATCTCCTTTAAAAGCTTTCAGGCATGAGCCTTGAGGTAGTAAATCAAGTTTACCTGAGTGTGCATTATAACTGTCTAACTCATGAAAGTGATACTCTATTTGTTTTGTGATATTTGATTCCCTGTTAAATACTTTAGAATGGAGGTTCCTGTCTGGCTGTGTGGTGTGAGGGTACTTAATATCTAAGAGGATTCAGTTGTCATGAATCTATTTAGAGAGTCTTAAAATACTCCTTTAGATGGAGTCATTTTGAAGAGTAGTCTATTCATCGCCCATCTCTAAAAGGTAAAAGTTGGCAATTATAATGTATCATGAGGGGCCATATATTTCTCTTCCTTTCTAGTTCAAGTTTAAGAGCACTAAAATGGAGCTAGAAGGGGATGTTAGAAAAATTTAGGCTTACATACTGTCTACTAGCTTTTAGGATGCAACTATAATGCAAGTAACCACAATTGACATACTAATTCGATTTTTGGAATTGTTTTATTAGGCAGAATGCATTCATTTAAAACTATCCCTTCATATATATGTTATGAAGAGATTTTACTTCTTTCATTAAGAAATACCATCTATATGAAGTAAAATATTGATATGGCAAAATGAAATTTATCAATGGGTAGCAAAACCAAACTTAAAAATAGTTACACGGATCTTTAAAATATTTATAATTTGAGGCGCCTAGGTGGCTCAGTTGGTTGAGCATCTGACTTCAGCTCAGGTCATGATCTCACAGTTCATGAGCTCGAGCCCCAGGCAGGTTCTGTGCTGACAGCTCAGAGCCTGGAGCCTGTTTTGGACTCTGTTTCCCTCTCTCTCTGCCCCTCCCCCACTTGCACTACGTGTGTGTGTGTGTGTGTGTGTGTGTGTGTGTGTGTGTGTGTCTCAAAATAAATAAACATTAAAAAAATTAAAGTAGTTGCATTTTGTTACCAAATAGTTAATATACCATCCTAAAGTAAAACTGAACTCATACGTAATAGAAACTTATCAGATACGCTGATGAAACTTGAAGCTTAGGTTTTTGACAAATAAATACTTCCTATGAGCTTGATTTTGCATGTGGAACCAGGGTTTGCATTTCTACCTTCATTTTCAGCATATATCCAATATTGGATAACTATTATTATTTGACAGGAATTTATTTATTGCCTTGCAAATGGTGAGTTCTATTTTACGTCCTAGTTATATAGTGTTGAACAAAACATTTATTTACTTAAAAATATTTACAAAGCCCCTTTTATATGCTTGACATTCCTATAGGCCCTGGGGCTAAATAGCAGGGGTTGGAGGAGGCAAACACCTCTGCCCTATTGGTTTGTGAAGGAAACTAGAAAAAAGACAAGACAGTAAGTAAATAAAGCGCTTAGATGGTCGTGAGTGTTAATGGGGAAAATAAGCAAAGGAAGGGTGTTGGGAGTGTGTGGTGGTTGTAGTGACAGTGTTTGCTATTTTTTGCTAGGGTGGTTAGGGAAGTCCTAATGGAGATTATGAAAAGTGAATAAAGACCTGGGAAGAGATATAAGGGAGTGAGTGATGGAGATGCAGGAAGGAAGCTATTCAGGGAGATGGAAGAGCAAAAGCAAAGACAAATCATGCAAGGACATCCTGCGAACCTGACAAGGCTGAATGTCTTAGAGGATAGTCAGAGAGAGATTGGAGTAAACGGTGGAGCGGCTGCTTTCTTAGAGCTTTCTACACATGATAAGGACTTCGCTTTTCCTAAGTTCTCTATTTATTCACAAATTCTTGAGGCAGCATAGACATAGGTCCAAGAATCTAGATCTACAGATTGTATTAGCTATTTGCTAAAGAATTCAGAGAACAATAGTGCTCACTCTAAGGATCTGGAAAACAGTGTGAAGGTTCCTCAAAAAACTATCCATAGAACTCCCTTATGACCCAGCAATAGCATTGCTGGGGATTTACCCAAGAGAGACAGAGGTGCTGATGCATAGGAGCACATGTACCCCAATGTTCATAGCAGCAATGTCAACAATAGCCAAAACATGGAAGGAGCCTAAATGTCCATCACCTGACGAATGGATCAAGAAGATGTGGTATATATTCACGATGGAGTACT
>NC_043705.1:111693870-111706631 GCF_006229205.1 Suricata suricatta | reverse complement strand
AAAAAAAAGAATCAAAACAAGACATTCAAATTCAGTTAATCCAAACCTTTTTTTCATGGATACAAAATCTCTGGATCAGGTCAAAAAAAGGCACAGATGATTACTGCCAGAGTTGGGATTGGAACTCCTATCTCTTGATGTCCAGTCCAGTGCCTAAGAAACTTAGCAGTATTTTCTAATATCCAGGTAAAACTCGTTTATTCTTAGGAACAGAAATATTTGCCATTTTGTAATGTTATCTTTACTATTATGGCCTTGACTCAGGGTTTATGTTTACTTTCAAAGAATAACAAAGTGTATTTTGGGACCAATATAGAGCAAAAGTGTTTCCTGATCCCACTTTATTGAATCTGCCCCCTTTACTGTCTCAGGCTTTGCCACATTCACACAAAGAATGTTTCAAGTCTCCAAAACACAGTGTCTGAAAAGTATAAGCCTACAGAGCGACATACTGTACTCAATAAGCAGTAGTCAATAAAAACTATCTATTGACCTGAATTCAGTTATTCTAAACACCCAGTGGTGAATCATGGGGAACTAACCATCTGAGGGAAAAAACACTTCTATACATTGAGTAGTAAACTTAGATTCTTTGCTCAAAGAGACTGAAAATATATTAACTTAAAAGTGTTGAGATATATTTATGCCCAATAGGCCCATGCTATGTTATTAGTAAGGTAAAGTAAAATGAAGATATTTTTTGAGCCATATAGAATAGGTAAAATTGATTGTAAGAAGTATGAAATCGCTTTCTACAGTAAAATTATAATATCAGCCATGTATAATGAGGACTAAGAACTAGACACTGTGTAAAGTGCCTGCTCAGTAAACTTTTTGATATTTAATCCCCCAAATAAAGTTGTGCAAAAAGTGTAATTATGAGATGCTTAATGCATAGTAGCACTCAGTGATTAATTATTGCATGAATAATGAAATTGTGGCTCAGTGAGATGTCTAGGAGGTGGAGTTAAACCAAGGCGTGTGACTCTAACAGCCCAAGCTTATAAAACTTTCAAAGGCACATTGTATTCTTACCAAGTGCACTTAATTGTACTAAAATAAAATTAAGGGTGGTAAAACTTCATCTCTTATGAGTTGAAAATATTACTACCTGATCATCATTTTACTTTTTATATTGTTTATGGCATTTTCTTACACAGTAAGAAAAAGTCTTTAAATTGTAATGAATTTTTAATTGTTCCCATCACGTTCTTCTAGAAAAGCCTTGCCATCCAGGATTATTTTTTTAAAGTTAAATGGCACCATAATTTTATTTCATTTTATACATACAGTTTTCCTATGACAGTAACAAGGTAAAAAAAAGCTGAATATTTTTCTTTGATGAGAATTGAATAGAATCCAAATGCGTTGTGGTCTAAATGTTTTAATCTAAATTACTTCTAATATTTTAATATTAATATGCACTCCCTATTTTTTCCTGGAACAATAGAAAGCTTTTACTTTGCTTAATGACTGATAAAGTTATCAACGTGCCCACTCTATGGGTGATTTTTCTTTGCAGTTTTACTTTTAGGGGAAAGCCTGAATTCTTGTGATTGCATTACTGGTAAATGAGGTGGGAAGCCAAACATAGGGAAAATAAAACTGAAAAGATTTCATGCATCTTATTAGTCCCACTTAAAGGTAATAGCAAGGTCTTAATTCAAGGGGGGAAATGTACTTCACATCTAACTGTATCACTGAGAGCTTATACAATCATTTATGTTGTTCTGTATCTTATTTATAAGTTAATTTACCTACAATATTCCAAGTTGTAGCTGACTGATACTCAACTAATATCTCTGTCCATAAAAGAACACTTGTACTTAAAGCCAGAAGCTTCAAATATAAATAACTGCTCACTGCAAGTAAAATGGTTTTAGATGGAAGCTTGAGCTATTATGAAAATTTCTTAGGTACAACATTGGACCCTTCAGAGTTAATAATCATCAGTACAAGCTTTCCTAAAATACTGTGAAAACTGGCAGATGAAATAGAATGATTTCTGTCAAGTTCTAATTAGAGGTAAGCCAACCTTGATTTAGTTCTTCAAGGGGGTTATCTGTAAGCTCTACTGTATTCTCCTATAGCCTATGCTGAAAATATGGACCATGATTTGTATGTACAGTGTTAGGATCTACAAGCTGTCTGGCTCCAGGACCAGCTTTTCATCCCATTCTTCCCTGTGGAATAAGTATTAGGTCATATAGGATACCTGGATATTGTCCCCTACTGCTCCTGGCTGGAAGTCCCAACTCAAGTTAAAGAGTGATGATACATGAACTTTTGAAGATTTTTAAGTCTGGATAAAACCCCACGGGATTAAATCTTTATTGAAAAGTTCAGGCTAACTTGTGTGAAGATTCTGTACCTAATTTCACTTAAAGATTAGAAAATAAAAGTTTAATAATTAATTTAGAAAGAAATGTTGGTTTTCCTTATCTTTGGAAAGTGGGAAAAATATTACTATACTGAAATAGATAAATTTAGAAAACTTCAATGATTATCTATTTTATGATGGTGACAACAGTTCATGGCCATACCAATATACACACTGACTGACTACCATGTTTTATGACTCATTTCTGTGAAATGATCAAGTTTCACAAAATACTTTCTAAATTTAACTAAAATTACTATAAAGGAATCAAATTTGAAAATGTTTCTGATATCTGTCTGACAATTAGCAATCATTATAGTAGTTTTATGTTTTCCAAGGCTTTGGACAGGAGATTCTTGTCACATAACTACTGTTTCCTCGCTTTTGAAATGAAACAGCTGTACCCACTGTGAGGCATCTAGAAGGAAGAGATTCCACAGTAGCCTTGCAAATGAAATCAACTGAGATCCTTTGAGAGATGGGTAAAAGAATGAATGTAAACAAGATTAAAATTGCCAGTGGATTTCTTATAGGACCACTATTGTGCACAATCTGAAGTCTACATGTGAGATCTTACAAGGTGATCTGAACACTAATCAAACATTCTACGTCTTTTTAATATGCACTGAGAGTATGTGTCTAAGAGAGATTTTACTTGGAGAAAAGCCATTTATTTCCCCATCTGAACTATTTGAGTCTCTGCTTGCTCCTGGCAGTGGTTCTGATCTAGGCCCACATGTCATTATTGGAATACCACTTCTGTTAGTCACAGTGAAAACCAAATTAAAATATCCCAGACGAAGATGTATACTTTTTGATTTAAAAAACATGAGCAAATTTAAGTTCTGCTTGGAGGGGTCACATAAACGAAATATTAGCTTGGGTGAGCACAATATTGTAAACAGAATAGACTGGTGGGCTTTCTTAATCATGAGACCGTGAAATGCATTGCAGGGTGAATCAAGAAGTCCTCCTACTTCACTAAGGAGATGATTCTGGAATCTAGAAGTATTAATAGTGAATAGAATGAAACAACCTTTGCAGTATCAGTTTCTTCTGGTTAATGCTTTTCACGTATTGAACTATGTAATAGTGTGTAAGTCATCTAGAACTTTTTAAATAATTTTGAAAAACTTTTCTACTAGTCAAATGGAAATAGTTTGTTTCACTGGAACAAGACTACTTAAAAATTGATTAGGGCAGATTTTCACATAGTTAGGCAAGCAAAATCTTATTTCCTGTGACATTTCAATGAACTCATCAAATATTCCGTGTTCACACTGCTTTTCTGGAACTACGAGGATTCTTACTGCAGGACACTTGTGAAACCATGAGAATGTGGGAGGAATGGAGTGCTTTGACTTTTAAGCATGCTAGGACATTGGATTGAGAACATGGGACAGTAACATTTGCCCTCTTTCCTTCTGGTTGGAGTATAAGTGGTATGTACAGACTATACTAAAGAATAAGGTTTGAGTTTTTGAAATTTGGCTATAAAAGAGTTGCTGGAAAAAAAAGGACATGCAGTTCCTAAATATCACCTTCCACTCCTCACAACGGCACAGGCTGGAGGCAAAACTATGACGTTTAAGAAGCACTCATGAAGGATGCCTGGATGGCTCAGTTGGTTGAACGTCAGACTTTGGCTCAGGTTATGATCTCGTGGTTCGTGGGTTCAAGCCCCGCGTTGGGCTCTGTGCTGACAGCTCAGAGCCTGGAGACTGGTTCAGATTCTGTGTCTCCCTCTTTCTCTGCCCCTCTCCTGCTCACGTTCTGTCTCTCTGTCTCTCAAAAATAAATAAATGTTAAAAAAATAAGAAGCACTAATGATAATGAATTAATAGCCATCCTTTTTATACCATCAAACCTTTTCTTTCCCTTTCACTTAATGTTCTTTTCCTGACCATGGTTTTATCTGGAACATCATATTACTTTTCACTATTATGTCTCCTTAGGCTCCTCTAGACTATGATAATTTTTCATACTTTTTGTTTTTGATAACCTTGACAGTCTTGAGAAGTCCTGGTCAGATATTATACAGAATGGCTTTCAGGTTTGCTTGTCTGATGGGTCGCTCATGATTAAACAGGAGTCACTGGGTTTTGAGGAAGAAGAAAAGTGTGATTTCTCATCATATTATATCAAGGGTACAGATTATGAACATGGTATCACTAATGATTACCTGGTTGTTTGTTGAGTTTCTTCACTATAAAATTTTTCTTTTTTTCCTGCTTTTCATGCAGTGCATTGTGGAAAGAAGTCACAATGCACAGACCATATTCAAGGGGCAGGGAGTTACGTTTAGCCTCTGAGAGGAAGTATCTATGTAAATTATTTCCATTTCTTTCCATAGGTGATTTAGAAATAGATATTTCTTCTGATATATTTACTTACTCAATTTATTTATATCAATATAGTCTCATGACTATCTATTTTAACTTTGGATTATAAACCAATACTACGTGTCCTCATTCACATATTGTCCCAGATGGAGCCACTGGGAGGGAATATGTTTAGCTGGCTCCTGGGCTTCTTTGACATACTCCTGTTGTTGGATTTTTTTTTAATTTTTTAAATGTTTTATTTATTTTTGATACAGAGAGAGACAGAGCATGAGAGGGGGAGGGGCAGAGAGAGAAGGAGACACTGAACCGGAAGCAGGCTCCAGGCTCTGAGCTGTTAGCGCAGAGCCTCACGCGGGGCTCGAACCTACGATGGTGAGATCTGACCTGAGCCAAAGTTGGAGGCTTAGCAGACTGAGCCACCCAGGCGCCCTTATTGTTGGATTTTTAACCCCCCTGCTTTGGGACTTTCTTGCTTTCTGGCACTACAAAATGCTCCCAGTTTAGTCTGTATATTCTCAGCCCTGTCGTAGATGTAGCTGTTTCCCCAAAGATCCATAGTTCTTTTAATTGGAGAATGCCATTTGAAAACTAAAATCTAGTTACCCCTGGGATATTGTTGTTTATAGGTCCCTTCAGCTGACAGAGCAAGAAGATATACACATATAGACTAATCCCTGTGTATACAGATGTCTATAAATACTTCTCCGTGTAACTGTGTTTGTCTATATTACGCTAAACATAGTTCGCTGTGACTTCTCCTATGTAATCCATTACTTCATGGATCATTCTAGCCTCTTCTCCTTGTTTATCTGTACCCATTCTCTCCCATAGTGACAAATCTCGCTCCCACCACCCTCCATTCATCTACTTATCCGGATTCCAGTACACATGCATAGCGGTTTCAGAACTATTAACTTGTATGCTTGTGGGAAACAACATTATCAAGTGGAATACAGTTTTTATGTACAGTTTCTTTTGCCTTTAGCCTTACCATCTCCACTTCTCTCCAAAGTTGCCTAGGTCAGCAATTTCTCTCCACCCCCTTTAGTGAGGTCATGCTATATAATTTACAATACAATTAGATCCTTTGTCCCATTCTTCCTTCCATCCCGTTATTGCCTGACTTGTTAAATGGTTTAATTTTTCCAAGCTTGCATATATTAATGTTGATACTTTGTGTTGTACAGTTTCATGGGTTTTGAAAAATGAATTGTGTCATGTATATACCATTACAGTAACATATAGAAGAGTTTCACCACCTTAAAAAATCCTTCGTGGTCTCTCTATTAATCCTTCCAGCTTCTCAAATCCATGCCAAACACTGACTACAGTTTCTTTTCTTTTTTTTTTTTAGCATGCTATATAAATAGAATAGTTAGATAGGCAGTGTTTTGGTCTGGCTTTTTTTGCTTAGTAACATCGATTTAAAATTCATCTATGTTTTTCATGCTTCTGAGTTCATACCTTTTAATAACTGAATAACATTCCATTATATGGATGCACAATGATTTGCTTATAAATTCACCAAGGACATTTTCATTGCTTTCAATTTTTAGAATAAAGCTGCTATAAACATTTGTGTTGCTGGTATTGTGTGGACATACGTTTCAAATTAGTTAGGTAAATACTTAGGAGCATAATTGCTGAATTGCAGGATACAGCTATATTTAACTTCATGTATAGGTTTGTGTGTGGACATAAGTTGTATAAAATTGGTTTTCAAAATGCTTATACCATATTGCATTCGTATATGAACGTTGCATTTGCTCTGCAATTTTTTCCAGTGATTGGTTTCAGTTTTTATTTATTTTAGCCATTCTAATAGGCTTGTAGTGATATCTTATTTTTTTTATAAATTTTATTTCTGTGATTAATGACTATCACTTAATATTTTTGTCATTGGTATATTTTCTTTGGTGAAGGCTCTGTTTATCTTTTTTGCTTCTTTTGAAATTTTTTATTATAAATTTTGAGAGTTCTTTATGTATTCTTGTCAAAAATGCTTTTTTTGTAGCTTTATGTACTATAATTTAGTCATTATAAATGCAGAACTTAATGATTCTTATGAAATTTCTAAAGCCATAGGACTAGTAGTAGTAGTATTTTGTAGTTAAAATCAAGATTTTTGAGCTATATTTATATACAGCACTATAGAGTTCTCCATTTATTGAAAGATAAGAATTTTACATATTTTTATGTCCTCTTCTTCTTGTTTTATCACCTAAAAGACTTTTGGATTTGAACCTGAATTATGAGTATTACACCTTATCACTTAGATATTTTAAATCTTCTCTTTAAGGTATTATTTTTATATTGATTTTGTGTTATATGACTATAAGAATGATTATTTTATTTTAATTTGTTTTTCAACTTATTTCAGTTTACAATGTTTTTGAGATTTCTGACTCAGCGAATTTAACTAACAACTATTGTTAACCATCACCGAATAAAGATGAAATAATGGGAGATTAATGATTTATACAAATGTAGCTTCATCCATCTATGATTAAAAATGAAATTTTATCTATTTTGGAATGTAGTCATTATGTGAGTTGACTATATGTCAGTGGAAAAATTTAATAGTGAGTTACTAGCAAGCCAGGAGTGAGATATATCTGAGACTGCTTTGACCAGTTTGAGTGACTGGAGTACTGATGTGCACAGTCCCGCTCTGGCACACACTGACCAGAGGCCTGTTGGAGCGCTGGCTTCAGTGTTGTTTGCCATCCTATAAGAGAGACATTGACAAATTGGACCTAATACATAGGGCAACCAAGATAGTAAAAGGGCTAGACATGGTGTCACATAAAGAATGTTTAGAAAAAACTGGAATGTTTAGTCTGCAAAAGGAAAGAATGATGAGGCTGTGGATTGGTTGGAGGAACATGATAGCCATCTATCTTTAAACATTTACAGGATCAACAGAATAAAGAGGATTTTTTTTTCTGTCACAAAGAGACTCTCTGGTAATATAGATTAAGTTCAAAGGAGACAGGGGTTGACATACAAATAAAAACTTCTTTAAATTTAAAAATTCTAAAATTAAATTGATGCAAGCTTAGGTAGAAAAAGGACTTCTAGGTCAACAGTGTGAGGGAAACCTGTCTAAATATTCTTGAAGTTTATTACTTTTAATTTTCTATAAAAGTATAGTCCATCAAAGAGTATTTTCTATGAATATTGATACATATGCAACTCTGACAGTAAAGCCTTTTGTTGTCCTGACATTGAATATAAAATATGCTGGAGAGAATGACCAATGGATGATGAAATTAGAATTTTAAAGATGGATAGCTTTTGAATAGGCAAAAAAGAAATGATTTCAACTGAGAATGTATGTCTAAGAGTACAGAAAAAAACATAAGCAAGTGTATCATTTTCATAAGACACTGAGTAGGCAAATCTGACTGAAAACAACTGTATATGTAAATGTCTATCAAATAATTGTTTGGTAGGAGAGCTTTGGTTTGTCATTAATGGCGTCTAATGGCTTCCACAGTCTAAATTAAATGATCAACTTATAGTCATCATTTTACTTGACCTATCACCAGCCATTGATACAGTTGATCATTCCCTCCCCTTTGGAACAAATCTATCACTTGGCTTCCAAAACACTATGCATGCCAAGTTTTCATTTTTCCTTTCTGAATGTTCCTTCTTAGTTTCCTTTCCTGATTCTGCTATACATATTTCAGCAGTAGTATAATTTCAATAACATTGCTTTATATGCTGTATATAAGCTGATATCTTCCAAATGGGTATCTCCACCTTATACTTCCCTGAATTTCACATTCAGTTGTAAACTGCTCCTTGATATCATCTCTCATATATTTAACATGCCCCAAACTGAACTTCCACTGTCTATTCTACCTCCCATCACCAACTCCTTCCCTTGAGGTATCCTCTTCTCATTGAATTATAGCTCTATTATTACAGTTGCTCAGGAAATTCTATTCTTTTCTGATTTCCAGATCCCCTCATTGCCACACTTCCAATCCATCAGTAAGCCCTGTTGACTCTGTCCTCAAAATACATTCAGAATGCAACCCGTTCTACTCCTTCAGAAACACCCCTTGGTCCCAGCTCCCAATATCTCTTTCCTAGATAACTACAGCCTCTTAACTTGCCCTCTTGCTTTTACCTTTCACTGCATTATCAGACACACAGCTTTTAAAATGAAAGTCAGATCATGTCACAATTGTGTTCAAAATCATTCCACAATTTCCATCTCACTCAGAGTAAAAGCTGAATTCTTTACAATGCCCCACAAAGTTCCACTAACTTAGCACCCTGCTCCTCTCTGACTCTGTCTCTTAGTTGTTTCCTGCTTCTTTGCTCTACTCCATTCACATTAATCTTCTTGCCATTTATTCCCTTTCCAAACATGTAGACAAGGTGCCCCATCAAGACCTTTGTAATGTCTGTTCCCTCTACCTGTAATAATACCCTTCTGCCAGATATCCACAGGACATGCACTCTTATTATTTCCTTCAGGCTTTTCTTATACTCACCACATCAGTAAATCCTACCAGGTATGAAATATCAACACTTAGTAGTCCTTTCCCTGCTTTATTTTTTTAGCACTTCTCAATATAAAGATATCATGTACATACACTGTATAAATTTATTACTTAATTTGTCTTGTTGTCTCACCTCCTTGCTAGATGCAAGCTATGATTTTTGTTTGTATTGCTCATTGATGTACTCCAGTGCCTAAAAGAGCTCATGCCACACAGTCATTGATCAATAAATACTTATTAATTTTGAAAAAAAATTTAAAGCCCTGAGAAGTAGGCCAAAGACAGAATTGTGTTGGCTTGGTTTTGGGAAGAGTATGGAGGTTTTTTGACAGTAAAAGTTATGCTAAAGATGTGTTATAGGAAGACTGATTTCCCAAATTATGGCTTGAATACACAGAATACTTAAAAGTTGCAAAGGTTTAAGAAAAAAATACTACCTAGTAGTGTGTTATAGTGGTTTATAGCATCTTGTGGACAAAAGGAAATGAAACACAACAAAGAAGAAATTAATTACAAAGAAAGAATTGCTGTCTAAAGGCTAGTTATTGGATAAGAGAAGAAATCAAAATTAATGATTTTTGAACCTTTATTTCTTACCCTTTACTCCTTCTGCCTTTCTTTCCTCTCCTTTCTTTCTTTCCTTCCTTCCTTCTTTTCTTTCTTTCTTTTCTCTTCTTTTTTATTTTTTTCTCTCTTTCTCTCTCTCCTTTCTTCTTTCTTTCTTTCTTTTACTTTCTTTCTTTTCCTTCCTTCCTTCCTTCCTTCCTTCCTTCCTTCCTTCCTTCCTTCCTTCCTTCCTTCCTTCCTTCTTTCCTTCCTTCCTGTCTTTCTGTCTTTCATAGTGAGTGAAGAAACAATATTATGATAAAGATCAGTGTAGAGGATGATGGAGTATACCACCCCAATCTCTTCCTGGACAAAAGTTCTCATTCTTCCAGCTACTGACAGTGTTGGTGGTTGGAAGTTCTTAGTTGAATCTCTTTTCCCAAAATGCCCTTGGCTAAAGAATACCCAAGCTTTTAAGCTTATGCTGCCTTCTCTGAAGGCAGGTTGCATCCAAAACTAGTCAATGAAGAGATGTGAAGGCGTTAAAGTGGAATGGCTATGGGGGACTATCCCAGCTTGAGAGCTGTTAGTAGCACCCAGTGAGTTTTTTGCTGTGCCTACATTGCAAGTAATCTACTCCTCTTACCCAAAAGTTGTAAATACAACATTACTTATTCTCTGGTGTTTCTCTTAAAGTCCTTCTCCATAAACTTTCTGTCTGTGACTCTCTTCCCAAGAAACCCAACCTGTGACAAACAGACATCTGAGAAACATTGAAGAATATAAGTGTGTTCAAAAGTTGGGAACCAATAGCATTTATGCTTATGATAAATAAAGAGGTATATTCCTTTTTTTTAAGTTTTATTTTTTTTAAGTAATCTCTACACCTGACATGGGGCTCGAGCTCCTGACCCTGAGACCAAAGGTCACATGTGCTTCTGAAGGAGCCAGGCAGGTATCCCAAACATACCAAGAGGTATGTTTCATACATTCTTAACTTCACCTGAACTCATTTCAATTTAACAAGGATTTATTAAACATCCGGTGTTTATAGAAAATCATACTATTTACTATTGGGAGCATAAAAATACAAGATCCCCTTGCCTCTGATTATCACAATAAATACATTTAACCGATGAAAAGAACATTGATCCAGACTGAGGCTGGAATCTTCCTGGATCACAACCAAATTCATAATTAACAATCTTGCAGATATGCTTAAACTTGAGAAAATGCAATGTCTCTGTGAAGCATGTGAGATGATACTATTCTGTGTTTACAAGATGTTCTTCCAAAGATATGCTATGCATTTTCAGGCTAGTTAGTATTTTATCTACCTTGTTAGTTCCTTAAATAGGTATAGTTCTAATAACACAAAAATAATATAAGTCAACTTATAGCCATATTTTTTGTAATGTTATCCTTTCTGATCTTGGATTAAGACAGTATATGAATGGGCAGTTCTAAAAGAAATTCTGAGAATATTAGCTAATGATTCAAAGATAAGTAATTGCCAAAAATTTTAGCCATAGCCTGTGGATTCAAATAGTAGGAACATTCACATGATGATTTTAACCCAGCCTCTTAAATTTGTACTTTCTCTGAAAAGCAGTTCCTTTTTCCTTCTAACCCATTTAGCAAAACAAACAAGAACCTGGTATCTGAATTTTGAGCATTTCCACTCCCTCACACATGGATACTGCTAGCAAGTTATCACTGGAAATTTGAGAACTCTGTAAAGTTGGATTATAATAAATATGAGAAAATTAAAGAAACACACACACACACACACACACACACACACACACACACACTAGCTGTCAGGGTGAGAGGACATAGGAGAGATATCATAGGGTGATATAGTGACAAAGTAGGAAGTGGTATTCACAGCAAACATGTTGTAAAAATACTCACTACAAACAGCTATTCACCATGTACTTAAATTCTCCTCAGAAGGAAATTCCAAGCTTTTTCAGAAACTCAGAATTTAATAGTTTTTGCCATTAGTTTTAAATAAATCCCTCAATGACAGTTGGAGTCCATTTATTGTTTTTGTATCTTTAACACTCAATGATCCAGACAGCAACTGTAACAAATTTTCACCATCTTAATTGGGAAATCATTGAATCTTCTGTGTGTCTGCCACCTTGCATTTGGTATGGATGGCTCAATTGGATTTTGTCATCTATAATACACGTGAACCATTCTCATCCATTTTATTCTCATAGTTCTTGCTCTCAAAAATCTTAAATCCATGCTGATATTATGACCAGGATTGTTACATCATTATGGGAAAACAACAAAAGTTATTTTTAAGGTGAAGACATACATTCCATAATGATACTATATTTCTTCACCCCAACGGATTCCCAGATGGTTTACTACCTATTTTTAAATGAGAAATATAAAGGAAGTGTAAAATATTCTGCATAAAGAAAGCATCACAAAGGACAATGTCTGCTTTAGTCCTGATTTTTAACTTAATGTTTCATCTTTGGTTTTTAACCTGATCTGTTCACCATTGCCTGTATCTGAAGATAAGAGGTGTTTCCATACCATGCCTGGTTTTTTTTTCTATTTCAGTAATGTTTACACAATTTGCAAAGAATGACCTGTTAACAATTTATGGATTAAATTTTTATTTACAAAAAGTCCTGCTCTGGGAGTAAGATTGAATCAGAGTTTCCTTGGTGAATAATCTTACATGGCTTATTCCTACCCATGCTCCCCTTTTAGACTGTACATTATCTTAATCAGTATACACTATGTGTTTGACACTGTAGAGTGATGTAGACAGATTCTGCTCTTCCAGGCAGATATTTATTGACCATGACATTTAAGCAAGGCAGATGCTTCCCTTACAAAGAGAGTTAAGAATAAGGTTTATCACAGCAAGTGTAAATGTTTAGCCTAAGCATTAATTAATAACCTTTGTACATATATAGAAAACAAGATGATTGTGGAGGTAAA
>NC_043705.1:111634334-111693770 GCF_006229205.1 Suricata suricatta | reverse complement strand
ATATATATATATATATATATATATATATATATATATATATTTATAAAGCTTTTTTATAACTCAGGAAGTAAAGGGATTTAACAGCCTTGTTTACTATATGTCACCAATTTGGAATCAGAGACTATTTGCAAAAAGCGCTAAGTATACTTTATAAATTACATCACTGAAGCTGTGTAATAAACACAAAAATTGAAGTATGCATAAAACATGAAAAGATATTTTGTTAATCTGAAAACCAGCAGGGTGCTTGATATGTATAACATAATCCCTTTAGAAATATGTACATACATTGTATTATAGATAATATTAAATATATAAAATATAACTGAGCAGAATGCTCACAAAAATATTATGAGTTACTACCTTTGGGGAGACAAGTGGGATAGGTTATTACCCTTAATCTTCATAATTCCATAGTGTATGATTTGTTTTTAACATGAATAACAATTTTTAACAAGTATAAAATTGTTTTTATAATTTAAAATATATCTAAGAATGAAGTACATCATTTTGCTGCTCTGGACACAATGAACCAGTAGTTTCTTTACACTTTTACCTTCTTCTATGTGGACATATTAACTAGGACTCAATTTGAAGGACTACTTTTATATATAAAACTCATAATTTTATTCTTGTTTTGTTAATATTGCTTCTAAATTGTTTCCCTAGTATTTTAATTTTTTAAATATTTTATATATTTTAGAGAGAGAGAGAGAGAGAGAGACAGTGTGAGCAGGGAAGGGCCAGAGAGAGAGGAAGACACAGAATCTGAAGACAGACTCCAGGCTCTGAGCTAGCTGTCAGCACAGAGCCTGTGGGGGGCTCAAACCCACAACCATGAGATCATCACCTGAACTGAAGCCAGAAGTTCAACCGACTGAGCCATCCAGGCACCCCTGTTTCCCTAGCATTTTAATATCAGACTACCTAGATTTATATTTTTGTTTTACTGAAGCAAAGAAGATCAATGTCAATGTCTAGCAGGCTTTGAAATTGCCTTTTTTTTTTTCTGAGGAAAAGTGTTTAGAAATCTCCCAGCAAGGAAATTAAGCATAGTCTAAAGCAATTGCAGTGTTCGTGTGTAAATAAAATTTTGCTGAATAAGATATAAAGGTCCCTTACATTATATTCAAACAATAACATCAACAATACATGAGTTAAAATTATTGAAACACTGACAGCCTCACTCCATAAAATTCTATGAATTTTTTGCAGCACCAGGTGTGAGCTGGGGGACAGCTTTGTTTAAAATTAACAATGTGCAGTTAAATAAGCCAATGAAATAAATCTATCTACTATCTCCTCTTTGCTACTTTCACTTTCACTTTGAGTAACATTGTTTTCTTTATCTTCAGTTCTAATTATGTATGTAATTTCTGTATCTTGCTGGTAACCTGCGGTTGGTAAGATCTTAGTGATGGAAGCGATGACTTTAAATGGAAAGTTCCATTACAGATGTTCTGAAAATTGGCCCAAAGTCTCCATCATTTCCCTTTCAGTATCATTTTGAAGGGCACTGTCTTTAGTAGTGGGTCTAGTACAACTTGCTTCCAAAGCCTTTAAAGAGAAAGAGAGAGTAGAAATACAGAGTAGAAAGGCAGAATCTTGTAGATTATCACAGCTGAGTATTTGGACATTTCTTCATATCCTCAGGAAACATGAGGTCCTCTGATGCATTCAAGTGATTTGTTACTTGAAAGACATTGGCATCTTGGTAAAAAGTCATTAAAAAACTAAAGATGAAACATATAATAAAAGCATTATATGATATATGTGTGTGGATGTATATAGGTATATGTATCTAGATTCTACTATAGATAGTGGAACCTTGAAAAACATATTCAGATAAAACTTACCCTTGAGAAAATTCTTGCATTAATGTATTTCCCAATGATTAAATAACAAATACATTTATTTAATTTGTGCAATCAGAAAACATTGGTGTTTTAATAAAAAATAGCATGCGAGCCTCAATAAGGTGTTCATTCATTAATCATTCATTTGCCAATCTTGAGCTCTACATTCCCATACCCAACTGCCTACCTGACAGCTTCTCTTAGATGGTAAGCGGGTAATCAAAATTAAATGCGGAAAAAACAAAACAAGAACACCTCTGGATTCTACACACAGCCTCAACATCTTTCTTCTGCTCACCCCCTCTTAGTAAATGACATCACAGTACACTCAGTTGGTTAAATCATAAATTCTATCTAGGATCCTAGATTTCCTTCTTTCCTTCATCTCATATACTCATATTACTTCCAAAATATATGAATCCAACTTCTCTTCATCTTCTCTACTGCTACCCTAGTCTGACCAACTGGTTATCTCTTGGTTTCATTTCTTCAGGAACTTTCTGGCAGGCCTTCTAACTTCATGTTTCTTTAAAGTGTGTTCTCCACACAGCAGGCAGAGTAATCTTAAAAAAAAAAAAAAAAAGGAATCCCTTCTTGAAACCTCCAAAGCTTTCCCATTTCATTTAGAATAATGAAAACAAATTTTTATCTTTGCCTACAAAGATAGATTCCTGATCTGTCTCATCTCCTACCACCTCAGCTTTGTTGTCTCCTCTCCAAGCTACACTGGCTTTCTCTATCACTTAAACACCCAAAACTCATGTTGGGAACATATTTCATAATGGTTATTTGTGGAATAAATGAAGTTCCTTTTTGATCAACTATAAAAAAGATGATGAACACACAGATTCTGATCTCCAGAAACTTACAGCCCCGCAGAAAGAACTGTAAACAGACAAGAGTGACGCATATTCTGGTGGTATGAAGAAACTATGTATAGATATTATAAGGTTACAAGAGATAATTTGGGAGGCGTTGTCTAGGAGGACCCAGATTGAGGAGGGCACTGGAGGCAGGTGACTCCTGAGCAAGTTCACAGAGGAGTGAAACCACATCAGGAGTAAAGGGACACACAAAATCACTCAGCCTCTCTTGACCAAAGCACCAGACCTATGTAAGGGCCTGTTGCTCCATATTACCATGAACAAGACAGAAAAGTAGAAAACAAAAAGCAATTCTGTGGGCCAAGTGATATCATCAGATTACAAATACATTTCTAATGACCAGGACACAGCCATGAGTCCATTTGAGCAAATCATTATTTTGCTTATTAAACAGATATTTATACCATCTACTCTCTATACTTGGCACTGTTCTAACTCTTGGAAATAGAGGATTGAGCACAACAGGCTGAGTCTCTGCTCTCATAGCCCTTACAGTTAGTGTGGGAGACGGATCAAAAACAAGCAAATTAACACTTGCTATTTCAGGCAATGATAAGTGCTCTGATAAATTTCTCTGAGGAGAAACACAACTGTGGAAAGGAAAGGGAAGAAAGGAGTATTGCTCTTTTACTTGGAGTGATCATGAAAGGGCTCTCTGAGGAGGTGAAAATCAGAGTAGAGAGCTGAGGGAGGAAGATGGCGCTCTCTGGAAAAAGAGCATTCTTGACTGCGGCAATGACAGCAGATGTGACGCACACAAGTGGTTGGGTTAGTGGAGAAGAGCCAGGAGAGGAGGGCATGGTGAGCTCGTGGAAGAGTCGTGAAACCTGAGTCAGAGAGAGCTCATGGCGGACGGTTGAAGGCACGGCTGACTTCCACTGTGCTGAGAGCGGCATGGGAGCTACTGGAAGTTTTTGAATAGAGGGAAGATACTACATGACTTATGTTATAAAGGCGTCCTTCCAGAAAGTATGTAGAGTGGAGGACAAAAAAGGAATGTGGGAAACTAATTGGTTGGCTATCGAAAAAGTCCGGGCAGCAAAGAGATGATGGCAGCTTGAACAAGAGAGTTACCACAGGAGATGAGTGGATGAGATGGGTTATGTTTTCAAGGTGAATCACTCGAGACTGCTTGATCGTATGTAGAGTGAGAAAAAGAGAGGAATCAAGGATAGGTTCTGGTGTGTGTTTGCTTTTCATTAGAAAACCTGATGGAATGGTTGTGCTACTTTCTCGTATGGAGAGGCAGATTTGGAGTTGAAAGCCAAAATGTCTTTTTTTTTTTTTTTTGCCCTATTAGTTTGTGATATCTATTGGATAAGCAAATACATATAATATTCAGAATACAAACAGGGAGACATTGTGATGGAGTTAAAATGGTCCAAGTTTGCCAAGAGCACAAATCTGACATTACTATATCAATCTGAGTTGATAGGACTAAGCATTTAGTTATTAACCCAACTTCCTAAGAATGGATTGAAAATGAACTCTGAAGACGAGTGATGGGAATCCCCCAAGACACTGCTTGTTAGCAACAGTAAATGAATTAGCAGCAAGAAGTCTATGGGTTGAACGTGGAATGTGAAGAAAAAGGAATCTCATGATTTTATGTGGTTTTTCATTAAGAAAAGCATGAATGACCAGTTTTGCTTCAGAACCAAATTTTCAAAATCTTTCCAGTGCCAAACATATTAAATTTATAATACATACTGTCTCCTTGTGATGTGTCAATGCAGATTGACCACAGGTCAAAAGAGATGCACTTCATAGCTTTCTCTGTAAAAGTCACATTTCAGTCTGGTCATTAAGGCTACACCTTGACCTTGGTTAAACTTTGATAAATCCTCCACGTTCAACAATTACAATAATAAAAAGAATAAATTAACTTAATGGGTGTCTAAGGACATTTATTCTGTTTAAATTTTCCTAATCATTAATATCCAAAAGGATGTTCTAGCTAGATTTCCCAGTGTGGAATTTAGTATGCTTTTCTTGATATATCTACTTTTATATTCATTCATGTAGGTTAATGAAACTAGAAAACTGGAAAAGATACAAACTTGAATAATCTTTTATTGCTTAGATATTAAAAAGATTCTAAACTCACACTAATGCAAGAAGAAGCATCAGAGGAAAATAACTAGAATGTGATTTTTGATGCATTTAAGTGGAATTTTAATTAAAAATAACATCCTAATGTAATTATTTTACTAGCTAAATATCACTTCATTCTGTTTAAATAAATGTCTTATAAGTTCAAAGAAAGACATTGAAGATGCTTTCTAAAAATAAAACCATAATAGATATGACCTTGGAATTTTATCCCTTTCTGTTTAATGAATACAATTAATGTTCTGTAGGGGTAATTTCTCTGAAACTACTGTACTCATTATGTTAAATTGTCTCTAATTATTATTTTCAGGCAATTTGGCACAAATAGACCAAGTTCAAAATTAAAATCCTCCTGGAATCTATGGTGTTTGATAAACAGAAAGTTATAACTTTATGTATATAATCATGATGTCAAATCAGCAGCCGATTGAGTGGAACCCAGAGCTAGTGCTTTCTAGGAGCTGGAGCACTAAAAAGGGATTCAGTAGATGTGCATTTTATTCCCTCTTGGCCTTTCTTTTGTGATATGTAGAAACACTCTCCTAAATGGGAAGGAGCCACATTGCTTTACTCATATAACTACTAAGATTAGATTCAGTTTTGAACTCATTAGCTGAAAAGAGGCATTTGATTGTTGTAGTATGATACAATTGTGTCCGTAACTTGGAAAAAAAAACCCGGTTAATGATACAGATGTGTTTTGGTAATGACTGGTACCATTAGTAATTCTAACCACCACTGAACTCTCACAGAGGGAAATAAATATTCTCGTTTACTATAAAAGCTTTGGTTTGTACCCTTGGTTCACACTTGATTTCATTCTTTTTCTCAGAAGTTGTGAGCTGCTCACATTGACAGTGGGAACAGGACTCTGATAAAATAGACCTCCTGGAAGAGGCCTTGCTTTCTTAATGCTGAAGAGGATCCCAGAGAAAAGTCTTTTTTATAATGGGAGCTAGCCCAACAAATGCTTTCTGCCCTAGGGGCCTGTCTTACAAATAGTGATTCAAAAGAAGTACAAGGAACTGACTGACAGGAGGGGAAAGAAATGAAGTCGGGTTCAAGGGAGGTTATGTTTAGTTAAAAAAAAATGCCGGTTTAAGAATTTCCTAAAATGCTCTAGAATCTCAAAATGCTATAATCAAAAGCAATTGCAAAAATTTACTTTGACATTTGTTTTACATTCTGTAATCTTGTGGAAATCACATCTCAACCTTTTATGATTTTTTTCATTTGAACACACTTTAAAAAAGTCTTTCGGGAATGAATACATTAAAGACATTGCTATAAAGTCAGAAAGTCAGAAGGTATAGGAATATTTTGATCAAATCAGTATGAAATCTATTGTGTAAATCACTCTGGAACTAGAAAACATGCATCATTCATGATTTCTTACAAAGAACCTAAGTAGATATATACCACCAAGTAAAAGTCTATAGCTGAATTGTAGCAGCGACGTAGAGGCTTGGCCAAATATAATTCTACTCCAAAAAACTCAATGGTATCCCTTCAGTGCAGCTGGAAACTTTGGCATTTTGCACAAGTCTCCATCATGTGTAAAATGTGGACACAATTCCAATGCTCACTTTGCAAACCAGACATGATCTGCTAATTACATTGAAATTATGTTTCTCTGCTCCTATCCTGGCTAAAGATCTTGAGGGTTTAGTTTTTTTCTTTTGCCAAGCTTCATTCTAGGGCTGCCAGGTTTTGGAGAATTCTCAGGTTTGTAATTTAACACTTCTTGTGAAATCATTTCACTGAAGCGATCATTTTATCTCCCAAACGATCCTAAGCTTGGCCCTGATCTCGGGAACGTTTGTGACAGCCATGTTGCCCTCGCCCACCTGTGTTAGGTTTCTCCTCCTCCCTTTATCTGCCTTTTCCGCACAACAAGACAATCCAAAGTGTGTGTCATTTAGGTGTCACCAGGTCTGTGAGACTTGAAAAGCTCTGCCAGTTAACATAAAACAAAATCCCGGAGGTTTCATGGAATCACATTTCCCTACTGGAAAGAAAGTTGAGAAGGAGGGCAAGGTAGCTTTAGAGTGGGAGTTTGAATGAGGACACTTTGGCCATGAATGGAAACTCTACATTCTTTGTTATTTTAACAGGCTGTGTCTGTTCTCCTTGAAAGAAATTGTATGAGAGAAGATTGGATTAAGTAGTTTTTATTTTATTTCAAAGCACTTGTACACTTTTCCAAAGATCAACTTACTTAGCCAAGTAATAAACTCTTGTTTTACAATAATACTAGTGTATATTATATCACTCTAGCTTACTACAAAATACAGAATTAGAGTCGGGAAACAAAACATTTGTTTCTTTGCTGAATGAGGCATATATGATTACCTATTCACTCTGCCAGATATAACTTGAACCTTTTAAGCTGTTCAAAGAAATACCCAACTAGTTAATCTGCTTCAGGAGGAAAAGAAAAATGGCTTTGCACCTACTCAGCCTCTTGGTTTTGTGTTGTTGTTGTTGTTTTTAATCTTAGCCATTTACAGTCCAAAGTTTCTATGTTCTTTGCAAGTGTATCTTTTCTGAAAAGTTACAAAATGGGTTTTGCATGTTTTCCAATTCCACTTTTCACACTTTAAAGTAGTGCACTTTCATGGTGGATGAATGAGTTCATTGAACCAAATATTCATTTGGCTGTGTATTTCTCATCACAGGAAACCAGGATGCTGATTTGCAAGTTGTAAATAACATAAATTGTAATATACTCCGATACTTCAGACTACCTGAGGTATGATTGTTTATTTAACCATTTAAAAAAACATGTTAATACCACTTAGTTTTTTAGTCTCCTATATACCTTTAAAGCTTTTCTTTTGGAAACTTCTCTGTCACTGCGAATTCAGCATTTGCTTAGACATTGCCATATGAAAACAAACCCAGTTTTAGAATTTGTGTTTAATTAAATTGATTATGTTTTTCTTTCTCACAGTAGTCCCATTCTTTCATTTTTTACTTTTATTTTTACCATTCTGCATGACAGCCAACTTTGCTGTAGGAAAAGAATTAGGTAGTCTGCTTACCTTTTACAAAGTATGGCTTAAAAAAATTATATATTCCCAATTAATGTCATTTTTATTAAATTCTGTTAGCTTGCTACTAACACTACTTCTTGATGGATTCATATTCTAAGGTGGCCACTACAGCAATCAGAGAAAAGGTTGTGGGTGGTCTCAGCTGATACATGAATTAGCCACTTGATTTCTATTTCCACTAAGTGTTTCAGGTTAAGTGATTCTTTCAGTCAGAAGTGATGCTTCCGGACATGTTTCTACAGGTGAATGGCTGAACTAAACATCTTTCTCAGCCATCTTTGTGTATTGCGGACTGCATCAAGAGACATACTACCCTGTCTGAGTCAAAATTGGGAACAGCCTGTCAACTTTTTCTGAATGAAAATAGGTACGGGTACAAAAATGTCCTATCATCCCAAATTGTCCCTTTATTACGTCTTCTGGACATATGAGGCATTCTTGGGTTTTGAAGAATGCTGCCACTCTCAGTTCCAAATAGCTCCGTCTCACCTTAGAAGAATGTTTCCCTGCTTAGTACTTGGTTTTATTAAAAAAAAAAGGGGGCTCAATTTTCTCTTAACACCTTGACATAACTTTGTGTATCTTTTCTTTTATTTACATTTGAAGAATTCAAGAAACAACTGGAAAAATGACATCACCCAGGAATATAAGTATGAGCTTTCCCAAGTTCTGTATCAAGTCTGACACCAACTGCATGTAATTGTGTTGGTGTTGTTACTAAGCACACCAAGACACACATACAAGCCCATTGCTGAAAGTCTCAATGGGGACGGCTCTGTCCCTGGAATCAGTGAAGAGTCTCCCATTAGAGTTAGCAGACTTTAAATATCAATATTTAATTCAATGGCTCCTAAATGCAAACATTATTTAAAAACTTATAGGAATAAAGCAGAGGTAAAAAAAAAAATGAGATGAGCAGGAAATATAAGAAAATGGAAGGAAAGAAGAAGAAAAAATAATTATGGAAATCAGTGCTGAAAAAAAGAACCAAATGCCCTGCCAGTAAGTACTTTGTGAATTAAAAACAAACAATAGAAAAACAAATGCTATGCATTTCTTCAAAATCCAGGGGGAGACGATTGACAAAGATTGAGTGGACAAATGATAACATGTCTCGGTCCTAGCCTAGTGTTGGCATAGAACAGATGCTTCTGAGAGCGTGGCAGAATTGATGAAGAAGAATATAATGAAATGCTCCTAAGAGATTTGATGCCATCTTGAGAAAACGAAAGGGAAGGAGAGGAAGATCTTGTGATGAAGTGATATTCATTACAGCAGCAGAAGAAACGAAGGTGATAAAGCAAAGAGTGGACTGTCACTGGTCTTTCCCCTTTATTCTGGAGATGTGACATTATGGAACCAATGAGTTTAAAAAGCAAAGACATGGTCAAAATTGGTGAAAATGATAATCTCTTTAAACCTAACATTCTAGGTGTAGGACTCAGGATGTAATTTTAATTTGAAGTAGAATTAGATCAGATTTGGGGGCAGGTACATCTGGATGCCTTTTCAAGTTTTTAATATTTTCTTTGTATTGTTTAAATTCCAGAATAATAATGATTACAAATAAATGCGAGATTTTAATTTTTAAATTTTTTGTGTAAGTTATATTTCATTAACTCAACATGGTCTGCCAACACCTTAAACACAGTTTAAGATGAATCACAAGCATTTGACCTGATATTATTATAGATCACAACATAGAAGGCTGAAATTAGGGCAATTATAATTTAAAAATAAGGAAAGTTTAATAAATTCAGGTGGAAAAGGTTTTTTTTTTAATTAATAGACTTTGTTTTAGAGAAGTTGAAGCTCACAAAAATATTAAGCAGAAAGTACAGAGAGCTCCCATAAACCCCTTATCTTACCACAACCACAGCCTTCCCCCTTGTCAATATCCCCTACCAGAGTGGCACATTTGTTAAAATCCACAAACCTACAATGACACATCATATCACCTAAGTCCACAGTTTACAATAAGGCTCACAATTGGTGTACACTTTATGAGTTTAGATAAATGCGTAATGACACATGTCTAACGTTATAGTATCCAATGGAATCATTTCACAGCTCTGACAACCCTCCATGCTCTACCTATGTCTTTCTTCCTTCCCCAAATCCCTGGACACCACTGATTTTATTGTCTCCTTGACTTTGCCTTTTTAAGGATGTCATACAGTTGGCATCATACATTATATAGTCTTTTGAGATTCCTTTATTTCACTTAGTGGAATTCATTGAAAGTTCCTCCGTGTCTTATCATGGCTTGAAAGCTCATTTCTTTTTAGTGCTAAATAATATTCCATTGTCTGGGTGTATCAGTTTATTTCTCCCTTCGCCTACAGAAGGACTTATTGGTTGTTTCCACATTTTGGCAATCAAGAATAAAGCTGCTGTAAACATCTGTGTTCAGATGCCTTTTTAAAAGAAATATCTAATGGTCACAAATAAATAAATTAGTGAGGTTTAAAGTCTTTAGTGAAAGAAACCCTATGCAAAGACTTCATGCTGTTTACTCAGTAAATACATTTTAAAATCCTTTTTATAAATATTGGTATCATTTTATCATATAATGTATTTCTTATACGAACATCAGGTGTTTTTCTAATACTAGGAAACAGCATGGAAAGATTGTGTGCTTGAATCTTGGTTTCAGCACCCCAGTTCCTACAAGCTTTTTCATCTTTGAGAAGTAATTAACTACCAGAAGGGTCATTTCCTCATCAGTAAAGTGTGAGGTTGACAATGACTGCAAATACACAGGAAGCACTCTGTGGCAGACACACAGTTCTTAAAACTGAAGACGCACTCATACACACAGACACATTTTTTTCTACATCAAATCTATGATGTGAAGAATGATTATTATCAATGTATCATAGGGAAACGGCAGCATAGAGAAGTTAAGTAAGTTGTCCAAGTCCACAGGTTGGCCTGTGACTTTGTGCTCTCAATCTTATTTATACTTTCTCAAGCATGCTTACATGCTAGCAATCGTGTGCAAATTAAATGAGATAGTCCACGTTACGTGGTTAGCTTTCAATGAAGGTTAAACATGATTGCAATTATGTGCACATCACATAAACAAATTTAATATTGATTAAACCCTTTACTCTTTCTCAAAATCTTGTATGGTAATTATTTTAACCTGAGAAATTAAGAAAATTATTGGTTATACAGTAGGCGTATGGCCAGTTTGGGAATCAAATCTCTTCTGACTTCTTCTTACTCTTTTGACTACAGCCACTCATCCTCCTACCTGTTGATAATACTTGTGGATATATTAACAAAAGACTTCCTCTGGAAGTCTTTTTTTTTAAGTTTGGTGGAAATAAGCTGGAATTCGGAAGTCAGTGAAAATTTTCCATGTACAGATATGTTAATATGGTATAATAAAGTAATAGTTTTTCCCTAAGATGGGACCTTGACATAAAGTCTCTACAGGAAATCTTGGAATCACAGGTGTTGTGTTTGGAATCAGGCAATCCGAAAGTGGCATTCCTGTTCCCCACTTTGTAGACACTCAATCTTGAGCAAGTTACAAGTACTCCCTAAATTCATTACTTTCTCTGTAAAATGGGCATAAAAATACCTTGCCAGATTGCATTTGAAGGTTTAGAACACTAAAATGATAACTTATAATTATGCCTTTGTTTAATCTTCCTGTACCTGTCTTATTCTTTAGCTTATGGGCCATCCTTTCATCTTGAAGACTATCACTTCAAATCTCAGATCTGTCATCTTATTGCTACTTTGACTCTGACTTCCATGCTCCCTTATAAGGACATTATGATTATATTGACTCACTCAGTGGCTGTAGGATAGTCTCCCCATTTCAGAATCCTTACTTTAATTACGTCTACAAAGTCGAGATCAAAGGTAACACTCATTTTCTGAGGATTATGACATGGGTCCATTTGAGGGGCATTATTAGCCCACTAAAAGGGCTTACAGTGTTCCATCTTATTCATGGTAGCTGAGACCTATGTAGTGATAATTTGAAAAGCAGGAGCTCACACTCATATATGCAAAAGCCCTTCCCATGTGCTTGCAGCTCTCATTCTCACAATGATTCTCTAAAGTTTCATAGATGAGAAAATTGAGACACAAAGAGATGAATTAACTTGCCTATGATCATACCACTGGGATTCTAGAGAGCAGCTAGGATTTTAGGTCTGGCAGTTAGGTTCCAGAAGCCCCAAGTTAACATTGCTCTAACGCCTCTTGAGGGGTGTTCTTTTCAAGCCTTTGTGCTTCCGTGGAACAGACAGATTAACAATGCATAATTAAGTGGGATTTTTTCATCAGTGGACTGGTGGCGAATGCTTGGACATCTTGGTTTAAGACTACCCTGGGGCACCTGGGGGGTTCAGTCGGTTGAGCGTTCGACTTGGACTCAGGTCATGTTCTCGCAGTTCGTGGGTTCGAGGCCCGTGTTGGGCTGTGTGCTGAGTGCTCAGAGCCTGGAGCCTGCTTCGGATTCTGTGTCTCCCTCTCTCCCTGCCCCTCTCCCTCTCATGCTCCGTCTCTCTCTGTATATAAAAAAATAGAACATTAAAAATATTTTTTAAAAAGACTACTCTGTTCACAAGTTGAAACAGGTACAGGTTATTCTCAGTCAGAACTAGCTCTTCTCCATGATACCCTCCTCAGCAAAGGTAGCTTGTTCCTCATTGATGTAAGGCATTTTATCAGACACCTATTCTCAGACCTTCCCCTAAGTATAAACAATAAAATTCAACTTGTACACCCTCTTCCTGATGACCCCCTGTTTTGGACATACCCGAACTCTCTTGCATAGTCCAGCATTTTATGACAGTTATGTTAGTCACAGAGTGGGGACATAAGATTGCTGGGAGGGAGAACTGGCCAAAAATGAGTACTCCGGCTGCCCTCAAGCTTTTTCAGAACTAGAAAATTTGTTTAAATAAATGCACTTGCTTCCTACTAAATCCCAGCCTTCAAACACTGATACACAATGTATTCAATGTACAGCTTTGATTACTCCAGATCAAGTCCTCTGTTTGAGCTGGACAAAACTAGTTGCCATTTCTTATATCTCTGAATTTTTTGAACTCATGCCTCTCACTCCCATCCGTAAATCCAGGCTTCCTCAAAAGCCAGTAATTTGACTCTTCCATTGGCTCTGGATTTCTCTTCTTATATCATTTCCCTGAGAAATGAACTTGGAAGACCCTGGTTGTAAGAGCTCTGGGAAAGGTCATGAGGTACACGTAATTACAGGGAGAGATCCTGTTGGCTAATATATCAAAATATTAACCTGCCAGTGTTTGAACTACTTTTTGAAGAAAAGATACGTGAAGGACTTTGAAAGAAAGAGGATGTCTTTAATCCATAAGGTTCTTATCAGCGAAGATGCCAAAATCTTTTCATGAAATATCCTTTTCTGGAAACCATACAAATGTCTGGGTGACTTCAGTTTGGCAATTCTTATAAGCTATATGTGTTCCTTTTATTCAGATTTGGACTTGAGATAATTGGAGAAATATATGTTCTCTATTTGTACTTAGGACATACATTTCTTTTTTATTTTTTTAATGTTTATTTCTGAGAGAGAGACAGAGTGCAAGTAGGGGAGGGGCAGAGAGGGAAAGCAAGACACAGAAACTGGCAGCCTCCAGGTTCCAAGCTGTTAGTGCAGAAGCCCACGCCAGGCTTGAACTCACAAACTGTGAGATCATGACCTGAGCTGAAGTCGGATGATTAATTGAGTGAGGCTCCCAGGCACCCCAGCATATACATTTTTTGAAGGTAAACAGACACTGCTTGGTCTCCTTTAAACATGTAATCCAGCAACAGTATATGTAGTCTTCAAAACATTTTGCCCATTTTCTCCTACGGTTTTCACCATTAGAGAAATGACTGTCCAAGTTGAAATGGCTGAGCAGCTACTTACAACAAACATTTCCTACATTTATTCATGTCTGTCATCTAATTGATTTGTCCTGCTATTATAAATGAGACTTATGCAGCTTTACGGCAAAGTAAAAAAAAATAAGATAGATTATAAATAAAAATAATGTTGAACAAATGTTGGATGCATAACCCCTGACCTACTGAGAACTAATGTAACTCATATTTTCTAATTAATTGTATAATTTTCTCAAGTTGTAGTAGAAAATGGAACCTAGTAAAATACCCTTAAGACCAAAAATAGAGATTCAAAACATCTCCCAGCCAAATTTTATAGCTAGTGGAACAGAAAATCCAACAAACTACCTAAAAGCTTGATCTGAAATTACTATACAGGTGATGAAGTTGAGAAATCAGGGTCTAACTTGGAACATAAGAATATATGGAATGAAGTGAATATGAGTGAAAACAATACATTTTGGCAGTGGTGTACCAAGGAGGATGAGTTAAGGGCTTAGACTTCCTAGTGAGAAGCATAATTTTATCACTAAGATTGCCTAGAATTACCAGCACATGGTAATTATAATTAACGACAGACTTGTGTTTAGCTAGTTTATTATTGTTTTCTAACCTTTGTGGATAATGCAAACCCTTGATGAGTAGATCTCAGGTAGACCAATTCCATCCCTCCACCTTTGATACACAACTGTATTTTGATTATCTAATATCTGGAGAATGTGTTTTCTTAAATTTGTCTTTGTAAATATGTGTAAAATAAACAAATGGACCATTTTGACTGAACTCATACAAAGTTAGAGGTAGGACTGACTTATCCTGTAGATGCGAGTAAAGTAGGAATTACCTGTGTTTAGCACTTCTTAAGTCATTGATTTTTTTTAAGGAAACAGTGCTATGTATTAAAGTGCTACAGTAGATCCTGGGGATATACAGCTAAACAAGGGCCACTCCTAGTTTTACATATTAGCCTATAGGGAATCACAATCCAGTTGGAAAACAAACACAACGAAACAACAAATCATAAAGCATGTGGATGCACACAGTGATGATGGTGTGTATGAAGTCTGTGGCAACCAAGAAGAAGGAGCAGTTGATTTCCCTTGAGGCAGAAATGCTAAAATCACACAGCTGGACTGGATTTTGAAAGACGAAAATGAGTATGCCCGCTGGAGTGCTGGGAAAAAAGGCTGTCTGTTTCTGTTTTGAAAATATAGGGAGCAATATAACTGGCTAGCTTCTTTCAGGCCAAGGTTTTACCTATCTCAGGAATGGTATTTGCTTTGTAAAAGAGGAACTTTGGCAGCAGGATTATGTACATCATTGAATCACCAAATAGTGGACACTCGGGCGACACAAAAGATAGCATTTTTCTTTAGGGTGTTTTCTGGCATCCCTCAAATCATACCCTTTGGGTGATTACCTGTCTAATATATACAAAAGGCTGGCTCAGATTTGGGTTCTCCAGCTGAGACATTCCAATAAAAAGGAGCCATAGGGTCATTTCCACCAAATAAATAATGTGGTGTAAGAGTTGGAAAAAACTAATGAACTCAAAGTTGCTTTAAAATGTATGAGGTCTAGTTTTGGAAAAAGAAATCACCTCAGTTTCCCAATAGGGTTGTAAAATACAAGTCCTAGAAAATGTCAATGCAGGTTGTAAAAAATTAAGTACCACTGGAAATTATCTACGTAATCCTGGTTTGTAGGCTTTCCATTTCAGGAAAACACCTATTAAGGTTCCTACACGGTGTCACCGACGCAGCATCATCTTTCTAGCAGGCTAACTCTACCTCCACATCTCCGAATGCTGTGCAGCCACCATTCTTGCCCTCGCTCCCCGGTCCTACATCTCTATTACGTGCAGTGGTGGCTGGAATAGCTTGAGGTCTAAAGACAATCACTACTGTCCTCTTTATTGATGGAAAGTGAACTTTTGACTCATTTCTTATTTCTTTTTCCAACTAGGGGAGTCCAAGTAAGCAAACAAAGCATTGATAAAACTTGAGGAGAATGTGCCCAATCCTACCCTTCTTATATATTTCTCCCCATTTCCATCTGATGATTGTTCATAGACCATCTGGTGGCTAATGGAGGCAAAGGCTCCTACATCTAATTCCACGGTGCCTTGGCCAGTGAGGTCATTGTTAGACACGCCTCTGAAGTGCTGGCACTGTTAGATTCTACACTGTGGTTAAGCCTATGGAGATACCAGCTTCTATTCTCTGCCTTCTCATCCGCAATTTCAAACTCATTAAAGATTTGTGGTTCTTGCTGTAAATGAACTACTCTGTTGGTGTACAGGGTATAAATGACTTTTAAACTTGTAATTCTGTCCAGTATGTTTTGAAATACCATTCAATGAATGCTTTTTCCCCCCATGGAAAATACAAATATTTGCCAATCTAGCTTTAAACAGGAAAGAAAAACCTCTATTCACAAATTGTTTAGCTTCCTATTTTGCTTGTTAGGTTTTAGGTGTATACTTCTGGGCACAGCTGGTTCCTAAGCTTTTTAGGAGACTCTGTTTCTGAAAACAGATATTTTCACCAAATTGTCATTAAATACGGGGTAAATTTTGATTCACGTCAGTACCCCTTCCTTCTTTGGAGTTGGTTTCTTTTTTGTTCAGGTGCAGATGTTTCTGCACAGCTGTCTGGAGCACCCTTCCAAGCCTTGTGCAGAAAATAAAAATATTTTCCAATTCAGTTATAGCAACAAAAGAAAAAGGGGAAAAAACAGTCTTGCCTTTTCTACTTTCTGAGCATGTAAGTAGCAGTTCCACACTGTTCCCTCATGGGCGCCTGGCCCCAAACAGCACACTGCAGGCCGACTGCCAACCCATTTTGTGTAGAAGTAGCATTGGCAGGAGTTTGCTTTGGCAAAGGATCTGTTTCTTTCTCAACCTAAGGCTATTACAAGCTTCCTGTTGTATCTGCTCTATTTGATTTGCTGCCTATCATTCTGCTCTGACCATGGCTACCTTTTAATCTACTTAGTGCATGAAGGGAATATAACAAATCCTTCAATTATTTTATCTTATCACAGGCTGTTCTGCCACTTCCCCCCCTCCCCCCGTTTTAAAGTATATCTCTTAGGACTTGGAGCTAGAAAACTATCAAAAAAATCAGTCTGTCTTACTCCTCATCAGTATTTAGGCAACCTTGTAAATGACCATTCTTGAGTGCGCTGGCGTCTCCTGAGTCTGTGTGGACTGCCTGCAAGCATTCAAAGTGAACACAGGTCCTGGCATGGGATCATTCTGGCCAGAGCATGTTGGCAAAATATCAAGAGCTTGTAGGTTCGTGTTTTGGTATTAGTTTAATAAACAAGTTTTATTTGAAAATCAAAACAGTTACAGTAATCTTATAGCTCATTGAGATCTTCCTCAGTGTAACCAATGAGAGTTAACTCCTGAAATCAATGATAACTTTGTTTAATTCGAGAACTTGTACATTTCCAAGCAAATAACTATTCCTAGTCTCAGTTGTATCAGCTCTAAAGAGTAACATTTTCAGCATCTGTGTTATTGTTAGGCTTGAATTATATGATATAATCTGCATGATGCCCGGCATTACATGTGCAAAGAAGATGGTGATGAAGATAATGATGATGATGAGTGATGTGACCCCAGTTAGTAATAAACCAGTTTTCTTTAAGCTTGATCATTCTTTTGGTCACTATGTGACAGGATTGTGATGAAATAATAAGATATAGCCCTGAATGCAGTCTTTTGCCACTTCCTCATTTGCAGATCCAGAAACTAAAACTTAAATAAGACAGACAAGAGCTCCAGATTTTATAATAGCAGCAGACATAGGACTAAAATCTTGATTCCTCATCTAGGGTTTCCAAAGTTCTTGTTTGTTCCTCTATGTTGTGTTATTTTCCTCACAACTTTATTTGTCCTTTGCTCCAACAATTAAAAAAAAACCCCATAAATTTTACAGATGGAAAGCAGATACTAAGGCCAGATTTAGAGGAGGGGGAAAAGGAAGAGGAAAAAAAGGAAGACAGACAATTCTAAATTCCATAGTCCATGACAAGCTCACTAGAATCTACCCTTTTGGGGTCTACAAGAAAAGTGAGGTTGAATAAGGACTAAGAAAGTCTTGGGGTTCATTACTTGTACCTATACTGGGAAATTAAGCTGGACCAATGTAACCCACAAAAACTTCTTATTTCTATTCTAGAAGGTGTCTTTGATGAACTTTCAACCTTTTCCCAAGACTTAATCTGCTTTCTGTTTTGTCTTGCATGGCCGAGCTGCTGATTCATTAACAGAAAAACCTTGCCCCCTAATGTCTTTCTCCTTTAACAACTCACACTAGAGACAGGAAGTCAAATACAGTCTTTCCTAGCCTCCTTGGGCCCAAGGGGTGACCACGTATGACCAATAAGATGCTTCCCAGGGAACTTTTAAGACAGTTTTTGCTGCTTTACAAAGGAGAATAACAGGAGACAAATGAGACAGGAGACCTCATTCTCCATTTTTTAAAGTTTTGAATATGAAGATTATGCCTTATGCTAAAGCAGCCATTTCTTCCCCATAAGGCAATAATCATGAAGATAATAAGCCAACATTTAAAGAAACTGAGTCTGAGAATATCTTGGAATTGGTTTGTTGTTAACATTAAATGTTATGTTTTAAGTCATTATTGGTTGAGTGTTCTATTGCTTATAGCAGATGTAATTTCTAAATGACACTTTGTGATGGAGAATGTTAGGTTTGGGAGTAGCATCTCCACCTAGGTGGAAGAAAGAAGGTTCCAAATTTTTACTTAACCAGCTTCAGGGAAGGGGAAAGTATATGGAAATTTATAAAGCAATCAATCCGTGGAGATGATTTAAAGACGACTTAGAGAGTAACGAGATTTATTATCTTGGCAGATGTCTAATTATAATATTGCTAATTCTACCATTAAAAGCTTTACCTCCCAGCACAGTAGATCAATTATTTTGCCTTCAAGAGATAGCCTTGAACAGTGTTGCAAACCATCTAAAAATCTGTGTGTTAGAACTTCATTGAACTTCACAGATAAGGGAGAATTCCTAGTTGTTTATCATAAAGATGTTTCTTAATATTTTGATATTTTATATTAGAAGTCATATTTCATTTGCTCAACTGCATGATTGACATAATGATCAACTCACTCTTATTGAAAAGCCCAATAGAACATCTCAAATAACTCTGAAGGACACTTGTCAATTATCTTGTCAATGCACATGTCCATTTTAAAAGTGTACACCAGGTGCCTGTGTGGCTCAGTCGGTTGACTCTTGGTTTCAGCTCAGGTCATGTTCCCAGGGTTGTGGGATGGAACTCCATATCCATGCTTAGCATGGAGCCCACATAAGCTTCTCTCTGTCTCTGTCTCTCTCCTCAACTCTCTTTCTTTCTCTCTCAAGAAAGATACATACTAATTTTTTAAAAATTTGTTTTACATAAAATTTCCTGAAAGTGATTAAAAATGTACATACCCATTGACCCTGCAATGACACCTCCAGGAACTCTAATTTATTCACTGTGTTAAATGAAAGATGGCTCCAGTTATTGATTAGTTCTATTGAGAAGTAGAGTTTTATTTCTCTCCCTTTAACTTCAGGCTGGCTGTAGTAGATTCCTTGGGCAGCAGAAAATAGCAAAAGTGATGTCATGCAACTCCTAAAGTTAGGTCATAAGACACCTTGCAGCTACCATCTGGGCCTTTTGGAACACTCTTTTTTGAACTCTGAGTTGCTAAGTAGATCCCCAAACACACTGAGTCTGTTATGTAGAACAGCCTATGTATAGACAATGCTATCAATAGTCCCAGCTGAGTCCAGGTTTCTAACTCTACTTGTCAAGGCACCAGTCATAAGACGGAGGTTGCCTTGAACCCCAGACAGCACATCTGGTACCTAACTTCCACTGAGTGACTGCCATTCATGTCATGTGAAACAGAAGAATCACCCACAAATTCCTGACACACGAAACCCTGAGATGAAATAAATTATGATTTTAGGCTGCTAAATTTTGTGGTAGTTTTTATACAGTAATTGATTACGATAAAACATAAGTACAAAAAGACATATATGTAAGACTGCTCATTAAAGCATTAAGTATGAAAATTAAAACTCAAAACAACTTAAATTCCATTAGTAAGAGACAAGTTAAGCAATCAGTAGCAAATCCATATAAAAAAATCTACAATACATAAATCTGTTGAAATGATTGGGATGTGTTTTTATATAAAATGATGTAAAGAGTTGATTATCTATTTTGAGAGAGGGAGTGTGTATACAAGTGTCAGGGGGAGGGGGAGAAGGAGGGGGAGAGAGAGAGATTGAGAGAAAGAGAGAGAGAGCGTCAGCACTGTCAGCACAGAGCCTGACGCAGGACTTGAACTCACAAACCATGAGGTCGTGACAAGAGCCCAAGTTGGACACCTAATTGGCTGAGCCATCCAGGTGCCTTATGATTGTTTTTTTGGTTGTTGCTTTTAAAGTTGATGTATTTATTTTGAAGAGGAGAGGCAGAGAGAGAATCCCATGCTGACAGTGCAGAGCCTGACTCAGGGCTCTGATGAGGAGCTCAGTGTGGAGCTCCATGTGGGGTCCAATTGCTTGAACCTGTGAGATCATGACCTGAGCCACAATCAAGAGGTTGACACTTAACAAACTGAGCCACTGAGGTGCCCCATAAGGCTGTTAATAGTTTCAGTGTCATGGGAAATTTTTACCCCCTTTTGCCAAATGTTATTGTTCACAGATAATTTTGTTGTTTTTGTTTACATTGAGTAGGCAGTACATGTGTATTAAGAAATTTTGGAAATCAGCAAAAGGTGGCAAAAAAGGACACTATAATTCTATCTTAAGATACCTTTTATATTCCAGGCTTTTCCCAAGCATGTTTCATTTTAAGTGAGTTTAAGTGTTACATTGCTTTATATTGTTTATACATTTGGGCTTCCCAGATTTAGTATCATATCATCTGTAAGTAATTATTTGCTTTCTTCTTTCCGGGTTTCACCAGCTAGACTTATAAGACAATGTTCAATAGTAACAGTGTCTTTCTAAAGCTTTGGACTAAATCCCACACTGCCTCTTGGATCAAGCTTGATAGTCTTCATCATGTTGAGGAAGCATTTTTATTTCTCTGTATTAAAAACTTATACTAGTTAATGGTTTTTGGATTTTTGCTATAGTCTTGGGTATCCAATTGGAAAGACTCTATTATTTTTTATATTCAACTTGTCTATGTGATAAATTTTATTAATAGATTTCACAATGATGAATAGTCTGACTCTTGGACTAAAAACCATTTTATTGTAGTCTGTTAAAGACTTCGTGTGTCTACAGTCATGAAGAATTGGATATATAGATTTCTCTGTATCTTTGTCATTCATTTATTTTAGAATAGTTCTTATTTTATAACGTGAATTTGGCAACTTCTTTTTTGTAATCTATGTTTTCCAGTAATTTTTGTAGCACAGACATTATCGTGTTTTAAAAACTTAGAATAAGTCAAGTGTGAAGGTATCGGTCTCTGGAGATGCTTTTTGGTTTATGCAAACTTTTTGACAGGTTCCAGTCTTTTTTTCTGCCTTATTTTCTCCTTTTGAAGTCCTTGTTGAATTTGTTTCGGCTACTTATATACTTTTTATTAGATATTTGTTCATTTTCTTGAGATCATTAAATATATTAGTAGCAATCGTTCTAATTCAAAAATGTATTCTATAGCTGTTAAAATATTTCCTTTCTGGGGTGCCTGGCTGGCACAGTCGGGTTGAGCATCTGGCTTCAGCTTGGGTCATGATCTCATGGTTCGTGGGTTTGAGCTTCGTGTCAGGCTCTCTGCTGATAGTTAGCTCAGAGCCTGGAGCCTGCTTCAGATTCTGTGTCTCCCTCTCTCTTTGACCCTCCCCTACTTGCGCTGTTTCTCTCTCTCTCTCTCTCTCTCTCTCAAAAATAAATGAAACATAAAACATTTAAAAAATATTTCCTTTCTAATTTTTAAAATAACTTGATAACCAGAGTTTTTCCATATAATTGTCTATAAAAGTCTATTTATCATTTCCATTGTTTTGCTATGTAATTATTTCTAATTGAAGCTCCATTATGTACTTTCTTCTGAATTATTTAGATTTTGTTTATTTTTCTTGCTATCTTTTCAGTAATCTTTAATAGGATACTTCATTTATTTTAAAAATAATGAAAATAACATTTGCTTTGATATGGCTTTGGTTGCATTTCATAGGTCTGATATTAGTGGGTTTTTTTCTTTTGCTTATTCTGTTAAAGATAGTCCAATCTTCTCCTATCTTCTCCTTGACTAATTGTTATTTATAAGAATGCATACAAAAAGTTTCAAGTGTTTGGGTTTTGTTGATGCCATTTTCTTTTCATTTACCTTCTTAACTATCTTGGGATACTGACAGGTAAATATTTATATGTGGTTATATTAAAACTGTGAAATTTGCTTAAACCAATTTCTCAAAGTTAAGAATAGCACTGTACTGATTTATCCGCCTTTTGGAATATAACCTTCTTCCCTTCACCCCCAAGCCCCACCTCTGCCTAGTTTTATCCTCAGTAACATAACTTAGAGATGAGACCCAACAGTTTTTTCTTTGTTATTGCAACTCACAATAAGTTGTTGAGTTGTTGTTGTGTTTTAATGTCTGAATGGAGTACGTTCTGAATTCAGACACATCTGAGAATATCTTTGCATTGTTTTCATATAGGATTTATAAATTGGTTAAATATAGAATATAAAACACATTCCTGTTAAAGTTTTATTGGTGTTGCTCCAGTATCTTTTTCTTTTTTTAATGTTTATTTTAAATAGGCTCCGTGCTCCATGTGGGGCTTGAACTCATGATCCTGAGATGAAGAGCCATGCTCTACCAACTGAGACAGCCAGGCTCCCCTCCAGGTCCTCACTGTATTTAATATGGACCAAAAAGTGGGAGTCAGCCTGACATTTTCTTTATCTTATGAGATACCATTTTGTTGTTGTTGAATCTTAGAGAAACTTTTAACCTTAAATATTAAATAATTAGGTTAACACAATGTGAAAATTATTTTGTTAATTTTTTCCCTAACACAATAAACATGAAAAAGTTGATTAGGCCATATCTCAGGTCTTTTCTTTGAAGATATGATCAGTCAATTTTCTTTATATTTTTAATCATTGATTTATTTGATCTTTATCTTTAAATATTCTTATCATTGTAATTAAAATGTTATATCAAGGTATTATATGGATGTTTTAAAATGTGCAGTTGTTTATTATTCAATCCATTTTAACTGTCATCCAAAATATATACCAAAATACTTGTTTCTCTTTCTCATATCTATTATCATAGATTACTTCTGCCAATTCCAGAAATTTATATAAATGGAATGTATTTTTGGAGGTCGTTTCTTTCACTCAGCATAATGTTTGTGCTGTTGATTTATACATCAGTAAGATATTACATTTTACTGCTTTTTTTAAAAGTTTATTTAGAGAGAGAGAGTGTGTGGGCAAGCAGGGGCAGGGCAGAGAGAGGGAGAGCGAGAAAGAAAATCCCAAGCAAGCTCAGTGCTGTCAGTACAGAGCCTGACATGTGGCTTGAACCCACAGACTGTGAGATCATGACTTGAACTGAAATCAAGAGTCAAATGCTTAACTGACTGAACCATCTACGCACTCAATTCCATTTTGCTTCTGAGGAGTCTTCCATTGTGTGAAATACCCTGTGGTTTGTTTCTCCTCTTAATGGGCATATAGAAGTTTAATTTTTTTTTTTTTTTTTACTGTTATGACTGAGTCTGCTAGGAACTTTTTGGCCAAGTCTTTATTGTGGACTTACATTTTTATTTTTCTTCAATTAATACCTAGGAGTGGAATTTCAGGGTTAAAACATAGATGTATGTTTAAGTTAATAAAAAATTGTCCTAAAAGTCTCTGAAATATTGTGCCACGTTATATTCCCACCAACAGTGTATGAAAGTTCCAGTTCAACTCCATCACTATTTCACGTCAGTCTTTTTCAATTTCAAGCACTTTATGGATGTTGAATGATCTCTCACTGTGGCATAAATTTGCATTTCCCTGATGCCAATAATATTGACCACATTTTCAAGAGTTTATTGCCATTTATATTTCTTCACTTATAAAGTAATTTTTCAAGTTATTTTTTAGTTTCTAAATGATTGTTCACTTTTTTATTGCTGATTTGTAGAAATTATTTATATATTTTAAATATAATTTTTGTCAGATAGATATATTACAAATATTTTTCCAGATATCTTTTTAAAGAGGAAATTCAAGAAAAATTCTTTCTCTCTCCCTCTTTCTATCTCTCTCTCTCACACACATGGATACCCAGAGACAGTTTTGTATTCAGTTTGATTCAGTAGTAGATTCATGAATCTAGCTTTACTTCATGACTTTGATATTTTATTTTTTAAGCTTAACATTATTCCTTCAATATGGTTTTAAGTTAACTTTCAGGTCATGAGTACTTTCCCATTACATTAAAAGATCTTTGGGTTGACATGTTGCTGGAATTAGTGTTCAATCTGTTGAACAACTGACTAGTAGCATGGCCTTTGGTGAATAGTTTAGTATCAGATCTCTCAGTTTTTCCATGATCAGAAGTGAGGGGATTGGACTAACTTAATTCTAAGGTCTCTTCTGTGCCTAAAATTCTTTGCTTCTATATACAGTCCAGACATATTTAATGGTAATGATTTACCCAGCAATTAAATTATATTGAATAAAATTAAGAAAAAGAATTTGACTTAGTAGGGTAGTAAAATTAACTCCTAGATGAATTCTCTACATTTCGTATGTTGTATCAGGAATAGAATAAAACTGAATAGAATGGAGTGGATAGAATGAGATAGGACGGGATGGGGTAGACTACAAAAGTCAGGAAGACTGGCTTTCTTTTGTACTTCCTGCATAATTAGCCAGAAATTTCTCTTACAGGAGAATTAGTTTATTTATATGCCAAAAATGTTTTTCTAATGGTTGATCTTCCACAAGAAAGAATCAATAATAGAACAATTCAGTCAATAAGTTTCAAGGACCATTTTAAAATCAAATAACTGTGCTTAAATAGGCACATAATGATATCTTTTTTCCTGTCCTCTCCATACCTGCCCTGTGGTGTGTGTGTGTGTGTGTGTGTGTGTGTGTGTGTGTGTGTGTTTAAGCCTGAATTATCACTTGTTCTATACTTTTCAAAGTATTTTGCTGACCAGTCAAAAGTTTCTTGAAACTATTTATCTGTTTACTTTGCTGTGAAATGAATGGTTATATAGCTAGCGGAAGCAAAGTCTGAAAAGCATAGCAAATTTTAAAAAATTAAACTATTTAAACAGTGTGATTTCTTCCTTGTATTTCTAAGCATCTTGATAGATGATTGCAAATTTATTGATTTGGTTATGAACCGTAGGAATATTCTTATTTAACCAGAAAGATATTGTAAAATTTTTCCTTGGAGAATCTATTTAAGTATATACTTTTCTCTGTGGTGTGTACATCCTAATAGCCACTCACCATCAGTGATATCATCAACATCTCTACAGATGACTGACAATTTTTGAAAAGCTATCTAAGTTGTCATATTTCTAGACATGAACTGTATATTTATGTAACTAAGTTAAATACCAAATTTATAATGGTTAAATAATGAAAATGAATGCCCACAAAAATGCACAAGTGAAAAATTCCTTACTGATTTGATTTTGCGCATAAATTAGTTTGTAATAGTATTTTACTCTGTGAAATGATGTGATACCCAGGAGGTGTCTGTTTTAGACTAATGTTCTAATATTAATGGTGAGATTTTAGAAATGTTACTTAAATTTTTGAAAGTTGTAAAACTAAGCACAACAATGCACAACTTTTTATGATGAATAAAAACAATTATGTGTAAGACTATCTTATATATAGCACATGTTCAATAAATGGGGGCGACTCTGAATGATTTAGATTCTTGACTGTTTTTCCATAAAATGCAAGAAAAACCATTAAATTTTTTTTCTAAAAGTGGTTGCTTACAAACATGAAAAAGCTAAATCAGGAATTTTGTCTAACTAAAAGCACATATATGCAATCTTATATTGAAAATGAAAAACTTCAATGCATATAATTTTTCTCTGGCACTTATATAAATATACCACAAATTTTATTTAAGAAACTTAGTAATTTTATTTAATAAAAAATAAAATTAAATGTTTCAGAATATATCTTTAAAATAATATAATTCAAATATTTACAACTGTAGTACCATTGAAGTAGTTTTCCCCAAACTTGCCTAATCGTGCTAGTCCTCTGGGTTTGGGGCAAGTGGATTGGTCCAAGTTTATAAATTTATTTTTTAGGGAGGTAGATTGTGTATTCCTACAATGTTTTAGGGTTAGGGAAGTTTGGGGAACATTGAATAGAAAAATATGTCCAGATAATATGTCTATAGCCATGAATTGATTATTTATAAGGTTTTCTTAAAAGATACCAGAAATGGAAAGAACTCTTACCTTAATTAACTCAAACCAATGGCTCAATTGTCTCAGTTGTCAGGGTTATATTTAAAAGTTGGCAGACACATCAGAAGTCTGTGATATTGCTTGAAGCCAGATATTCCATATAGTGTAACTGAAGTTTTCTACATGTGACAGGTTGTTACTAGTACAGGTACTGAAATTACCCAAATTAAAATGACTTCCTCAGGCTTAAAGTGATGACACTATGGGGTCCAGTGGAGTTTTGTTTGGGCATCTCAAAGAAACCACGAGGAAGAGGGTGGTCTTGTCAGAAAGTATAACTGCAGCCATCTAGCAGAGTGAGAACGAAGATTAGACCTTTCAAAATACAACTCGTTCTCCCTTTCCTTTCTGTCTTATATTAATTAAAACAGTATGCATAGTCCCCTACTCAAAGATATAGAATTATAGCACTGTTGTTTCTGAGTCAGGAACCATAATTGATTATAAAATCTCAAACAAATACTGGCAGAAACAGTGTATTTTAAAACATCCACTTCTCAAGGCACCTGGATGGTTCAGTCAGTTAAGCATCTAGCTCTTGATTTCAGCTTAGGTCATGATCTCATGGTTTGTGAGTTTGAGCCCCACATCAGGCTCTGTGTTGACAGTATGGACCCTGTTGGTGATTCTCTTTTTCTCCCTCTCTTTCTGCCCCTCTTCTCTCTCTCTCTCTCTCTCTCTCTCTCTCTCTCTGTCTGTCTCTGTCTCTCTTAAAAATGAATAAATAAACTTTAAAAAATAAAAATAAAAAATAAAACATCCACTTCTCTAAGTATTCGTTTTAGTTCAACGATTTATGGCACATATTATTCAAAGATGCTGGCCTCACCACACCAGAGAGTAAGAATGGGCTAAGGTGGGAGGTCAGTGAGGGAAGGTTTTATGAAGAAAGTTACCAATTCACTGGAAGAGAATTGGAGAGAAGAGCCAGCCTCAAGTTAAGGTTCAGTTGCTCACAACATGAGAAATGTTTAGAGACTAATATTAAACACAATATTATATACGTATTTCTTTTTTAATTCATTTTGTTCATCTAAAAAATTAAATTATATAGGGTACTGATATGTAATAAAGTACTGAATTTTCTATGCAACTTTACACTTAGGATTTACCATTTTCTTCTAACTAATCCCAAATCACTACTATGATCAAAATAAGTGTACTGTCAGAAGTTGAAATTAGTGTTCTCTAACTATTAAATTTTAATCTTTTGTCAGTTTCTTTGAAATTATCCATTTCCAATTTTCAAGGTATATAATTAATCCTCATTGTCTTTTATTTTAATTCTAATTCATTGCAAAAAATTACAATTTGTATTCATAAATTAATTGAGAGAGAAGCTTAAGTACTGAAATCTCTCCACATCTAACACTTATTCTTGTGTCCTTCTCCCGGATTTCCACTGCCACTACATAACATATTCCACATTAATGCTCTTCATTCTGATGTAGCTAGTGTCCTTACTGAATTAAATACTTTTCTGTTAGGATTTATCACACCATTTTATTTTTCCTATCAGTCACTATGCCTACTCGCACTGCTTTAAACCTTGCACGAAATAATCTTGGATAAAAAATGCTTTATAAATGTGGCATTTATTCTCTGATCTATCCCTGTCTGCTGCTCACTCTCCAACCTTCTTCTGAGTGCTTGCACATAAAGGTGGTGAGGTTCCAGTTGGGTTTGGCCAATATTGTAGATCGTAATGTAAAAAGACAAAGAGTTCAGGACACTTTTTTCTGACACTTCCTTTTCTGTTTTGTCTTATTCTTAACCTTGCCCTTCACTGAATCTCCTTATTTAAAGGAGATTTATTTTTACTTATTTTTGAGAGTGAACAGGGGAGGGAGAGAGAGAGAAACAAAAGATCTGAAGTGGTCTCTGCACTGACAACAGCAAGCCTGATGTGGGGCTCAGCAAACTCACGAATTTGAGATCGTGTCCTGAGCCACCCAGGCTCCCCTATTGTGTACATTTTCAAACTGAATGTACGTTATATGCAAATATATCCATAAAAACCTTATGTTTCATGTTGATGTATGTTGATAATACCTACCTTCTCAGATAAATATTCCTTATGAGAACTTACAGCAGTGGCAAGAGATCAATAATTGGTTTCATAGATTTCTGTATTTTCACCTCCATTTTGGTTCCATTTCTGTTCTTTTTACAGAAAACAGACACCTGCTGGTATTCAGGGCTACTCTTACTTTTCCAGCTTTTTCATGTTGTTCATTCTTATGATTTCTGAGTTCAGTTTTTAAAAGTTACATTGACTGAAAATTTATTAAAATACAAGAAATACCCTCTTATGTGACATTTTAAGTTTAAAAAGTAGATTTTTAAAGGATTGATAACATTATTTGCAATTCACTTAAAGAGTTACAGACTCCCTAAATTAAAATTTGGAGATTAAAGAGGATTAGAGATCCTACTGAAGTAAGATTAAATAAAAGTAATACATCATCCTATGTATAACCAATATAACCATCCCGTGAACTGGTGCACTCTCGTGGACAGGTAAAGTAAACTGCAGATGAAAAATCATAGATGTACATTTACAGTGTATAGTAGTCACATTAAAAGTTAAAAAGAAACAGGTGACATTCATTTTAATAACATTTCACTTAACCCAATACGCTTAAAATCTTATTTTAACATGTAATACACATAACAATTTCCACGCTTTCTTTACTTTTTCTTTTTTTATAACCCAGTTTGAAGTTTTCATCCCCCAGTATGTGTTTTTCACTTATAGCTCATCCCAATTTGAACAAGCCACATCTCAGGTTTTCAAGAGCTACCCGTGGCTGGAGGCTGTGAGAGTAACATCGCTACTAACCTTCTCCACGCCTAACACTCCAGCACTGGAATAAGCAGGCTTACTTTCTGAGATTTCTTTCCTCTGTTGCCTCATCTTCATCCCTGTACCTATTTGATCCAGCCCTGAAGATTCTGTTTCTTCGAAATCCTGATACCCAAGTTCTTCTGTATATTTCAGTAAGAATCGACAGAACAGATCTCTTTGTGAAGACAACAAAAAAAGTTCTGTTCACAATACTTCCTACCAAAGGGAGTTAGTAATCAGAATCCCGAAGGCTCTCGCTATCACTTATCGAGCCCGGCAACAGGTGGTAGATGAGCTCTTACTCTGCACTTCCCCTCAGACCACAACGTTGAAAGAACCAGCCTTGAGCAGGGCTGGTGTTGTTTCCTGCTGAGACTTACCTTGTGCCCCACTCTCAAGCCATTTTTCTGGTTGCATATGGAATGTAGCTGTCCTCTTCATTTTGTGCTCAGATTTGGCTGTAATTCCACTATTTTAATACAGTGGTTTTATATGTTCCACTGGAGTGCTGCTCAGGACCTAGTCATCAAGGGACCCACAGTTGGTGCCTTCCCCTCACTGGTAAAAAGATTCAATGATTTGTATGTTTAATCTTGAGTTACATTTTTAAAAATATTTATTTGTTTTTGAGAGAGACAGCATGAATGGGGGAGGGGGAGAGGGAGAGGGAAACACAGAATCCGAAGTAGGCTCCAGGCTGAGCTGTCAACACAGGGCCCGACATGGGGCTCGAACCGACTACGGACTGTAAGATCATGACCCAAGCCGAAATTGGATGCTTCACCAACTGAGCCAACCAGGCACACCTACATTTTAATGAATAAAAACTTATCCTTTAATTTCTACTATTGTGGACTGTTTTTATTTTCACACTGATGATCTTGTAGCCAGGTTTATGATAACAATTCCTAATTGTACAATAGTAAATCTAAACAAGCCAGGTATTTAAATCTAAAAAAAAAAGGCAATTATTGTTGCCAAAATAATTTTGTACACAATTATTCAAGTGTAGGAAGTTCTCAATAAATAATTGATTTTATAAATATATCCTAAGAATATCAAGAAAGTACTGTAAATAATCTGTATTAAATTAAAGTACATCATAGCCTCTGAAATTAGATGAACCTCAACCAAGACACCAGTTTCCAAATTTATTAAGCTGTGTGCTATAGGGAATTTCTCTTAACTTTCTAAGTCTCAATTTTCTTATCTATAACAATGGGATAATAATGGTCATTAACTTATAGTTGTGAGGGCAAATCAGATAATGCATTTAATGTGTTTGACACTGTGCCTGGCAATAAAAGTATATGAGTATTGACTATTATTATAATTGTCTTTATCGTTTTTTTTTTAATTACAGAGCCACCCATAGTGGATTTCCAAGCTAAGGTAAATCCTTCATGCATTCATGGATTCACTTAATATTCACTAAAGAGCATCCATATGCTGAGTGCTATGCTAAGCAATGAAGGTACAGAAGGGAACAAAATGGACATTGTTCTTGACATTTTAGACTAAGACTGGTCTTAGTCTATTAGAGGATACAGACAAATACCTAAATGACCCTAGCAAAGTGTTTTTTAGAGGAGGAACTTCCTCTCTGCTTTCAGGAGAACCTGTTCTGGGATTTCCTTTTTTCTTCAGGGCCATCATGGGTATTCATTTTATCTTGGGTTTTCCCTTTGGGTAGATTTCCACTCTGTGACCCATAGGCTACCCGTCTACCTCTTCCCATGTGGAATGGGTCATGACATCACTTGGATTCTATACCACTTTACTGCCTCTCTCTTGTTACATTCTTTTCTTAACCTAGAAGACACTGTTCAGTCTCATCTGTCTGTGCTTATACCAAATGACTATTTCTCTTGAGCAACTTTGGCTCTGGTGGCTCTGTGTCCTGACTTGAGTGTGAGGTGATTCTGTTCTGGCAGAGAATTTCTGGAAAGCAGCCACTCAAAACCAGTCTGATCAGACATAGAAAGGAAAATCTCACAGGCAGTTTATTGTCATGGTGGAGAGAGCCACCAGAATTAATGGTTTAAGGGGACTTTCCACTCTTTCAAGAGTACAAACAGTGGAACCTCTCCAGAACGCAGAAATTCAAACCTCTTAATTTTCAAAAAGATTGTGATTTGGGGGTGGGGAAAGGAGAGGATATGAGTGAGACAGCTTTTATATATCTTATGCCTATTGTGTCAAAAATGTTCTGTATAGTGATCAAGTGCCTTTAGTATTCTGGACCTTAAAGTTACAGAAATTTATTTTGTAAAGACAAACACAATAACATGATATTTGTTCTTTTTTTATGCTTTCATTTTAGAATAAGTATTCATCACTATATCTAAAAGTACTGCTGAAAGATTTTTAGGCCTGAGAGTGAGGAGTATGAATAATCTAGTGAAATATGAATTGTATATATGATGAATAGTAATGAGTTCTAGAAGAATGGAAATAGAATGTAAAAGATGAGAAATTTTTAACCTCCCTTCATCATGCAACTAATCTCATCTCATTCTGGACTATGGCTCTTCAGCTTTTTAGAATCATTGCTTATTTAGTTTCCTTGGCCTAGAAGACTTCATTATTCTTTTATCTGCAACTATTTTCTTCTTCAGATATGGGTCAAAACCATTCTCTCCAAAGAGTCTTTCTCATTTTCTTATTTGAGGCTAATAAGTCCAAGGGTATTTGTAACATACAAATATTGCTTTGCTTGTATGTGTATGTGAGTATAGTTCATTGAGAGCAGAGAGTATGCCCTTGTTCTTCTACAAATCACATGTCTGAAGCACAGAGAACATCCTAGAACATTTCATTGAATGCATATGCAAACCTGTATCTTATTCTTAAATATGCTAGACATTTGCTTTGTGAAGTAGGAAATACTAATTAATTTCTCTATAATTCTGTCTTTGTATCCATGAAATATTTGCCAATTACCTTTCAAATAAAACTTAATGATGATTTGAACAATATGTTACCTTTCTGGATATGTGTAAAAGTGAGGGTTGGGGAGGGAAACTACACTAAGACTCTGCATTGTATCTATTATTTTTAAATAGAGGTTTAGGTGTAGGGAAAGCAATTAAAGTTTAGAGTCCACATAGTTTTACTAGTATCCAACGGTATAATAGTATACTCTAGCAATAATTCATTAAATAGCTTTTTCTTAGGACCCTTAGACATGAGTGGACCTTCCATAAAGCTCAATATACTAAAATGAGTAACTTGTTCACATCCATATGTATATGGACATCTTGCTACCTAGTATAGGCCTTGCCAATTAGTAAGTGCAGCAGAGTTGAGATCAGCTTATGAAACTGATTAGGGTCAGAATGTTTTTCCTAGACATAGCTAACATGATTTTTTCTTCTGCACAAATTTTGACTTTGTGTTATTGTGCCATGTCCAGTCACAGCTCACTAATTCAGTTCTACTGCACTAAGCAGTTGGTAAGAGGGAGGTGTCTATAGTCATGTGTACATGTGTTTAAATCTAGACTCACTCTCAGTGTGTTCTAAGGTATTCTGAACCTCCACTTCCCTTTTATGAACTAAGCATAACAAATGATAGAAACTTCATAGGTTACTTGTGAGGATTATAGTATGCTAAGCAAGGAGCATGGAAAATAGAAAATACTCTCAATGGAAGACAGCTATGACTACCACTACACCACTGCTGCTATTATGATGAATATTCTTACTACTGCTATTTATAGAGAATGATGATCTTCCTAGGTTGGAAACCTGTTGGAGGTCATCTAATTCAATTCTTCTGTTTTCTACTCCATCAGATATTTAAATTTCTTCTACACTATCTCTGATACAAGACTATGCAATATAATCTTCTTTTCAAATTTGACTTGAAATTGCCCTAATTGGGAATTGTTTAATTCCCATGAACATTCATTTTATCTTTGGATAGTTCTGATTAACAGAAAGTGTTTCCACGTATGTGCATATGTGTCTATGTGTTCGGCATATTCACTGTATGAGCCTTTTGTGGACATCATCCATTGGGTTCAGTTCATCTGAATGCAATTATAGTCCTCTTTCTGTGTGACCATTCTTCATGCATGGGAAGGTTGCAATCATTCTGGCTTCCAGATACAGAAAATAAATTTTTGACATTTTCAAATTTGAATATGTTTCCATTCCAATCACTACCCCTAGACATGCTGCAGTGTTTCAATGTCATAAAGAGTATGGTACTGAATCTTGACAAATAGTTAAGGGTGATTTTTGCTGACAAATGTTTCTTTAGCTCTTTTGGAAGTTTCTTCCATTGTTGATTCCTATTAGGCTGACAGTACACCAATACATGCAGATCTTCCACTTTCAAATCTTCAGAGATATTTTGTTGTCTTTCCTAACTTAATGCTAAAAAGTTGAGTCAAAAAGCAAAATTAATGCACATTCTTATCCAAACTATTTTTAAGATATTGAGTAGGACAAGACTGAGGGTAAAGTCTTGCAAAATATCATTCTTCATGATAAAAAAAAAAACTGTAAGCAGACATTCTTCTGGTATTGTCTTGCTCTCAAATTTATTAAATGCTTTTTTAACACCACATATATGGCTCTTTACTACTAAAGAAATCATCAGGAATGATTGTCAAATGCATTACAAGAATTCTGATATGCTAAGTCTGTAGCAGTCTTCTTCTCTGCCTGGATAGTGACTCAGTACAAAATGAGACTTACCTCTCTCCATTTGTTTGCTTCTGCTGACTTCTGGCAGTCATAGTTCCTTTTCTATGCTCAAAAAAAGAGAATTTTAAAACCTAGTTCAGAATTTCTCTCAATACTGATTATGGGGTTACATACATATGATATAAGAAATGTATCACTTTTTTGAAAATTGAAACTTTTAATAAAATCCCAGGAAACACATGTACCCTATATTTTCTTAGTAACTAAAATAGTTCAGTAGTACACTCAGTGCAATTAGTATGTGAAATCACCTAAATTTCTTTTGTTTTTTGTCTCCCAATACATATAATTTTGTCTTATCATTAAAAGATCATTTTTTATAGAGAAAAATAGAAAGATTGAAAGATATATACTTACAACTGCTTACATTAATTACTACTTTGGTTGGCCCTAGCTTTAGCTGTGAAGTTAATGTGATTATATTTTTCATTTCTCACCTTTCTTCCTGGTTATGACTCCTGTAGATATAAGTTATGTTCCACCAGAATTGTAAGTATCTAACCCACTCTAGAAGAAAGAGATCGCTATCCTTGAAATTCTTTTATAATTATTAAAATAAGAGAGAGAAAACAAAGGTTTAGAAAATGACGATTTTGAATGAAATATAGGCCCTAGACTGTAATTTACATGTTAATTTGTTTTAGAAAATCTGATTGGGTTAAGTATAGGAAGGAAAAAAATGAAAGACATCTTCAACTGCATTTAACAGATCTATCTTTTCATCTTGATTCACTTCCGCAATCATCAGATATTTACTGAACAGTTATTATAACTCATACTTTGTGTTAGGGTCATAAACATACTGAAATGTGGTCCTTGACTTGCAGATCATTCACAGTTTAATAGAGAAAAATCAATAAAGAGTAGCAGAGATGTTTTGTTCTAGGTGCTATGATGAAGTTAAGCATAAGAAATTACAGAACATAGGATCACTGAATCCTATTAGCAATAGGGAATAGGCTAGAAAGGCTTCTTAGAGAATATGACATTCCAGATAAGATTGAAAAGACAAATAGAGAATTGCCAAACATAGGTAGAAGGGGTAGGAGGTACAGCATAACAAGATTAGGAAGTAAAGAAGTTGGAGGAGGAAAGGGTTTCTAGGAACAAAAAACTACATGTTTGAATCCATCAAGGCATAATGCTCTGAGCTTGGGAACTCTAAGCCCTAGGATAAAACTGGAGAGTAAGGTGTTTGTGTGCCATGTGTAAGGTGGGTGTGGAGGGGAACTACAGCAAGTGATAGATCTAGAATAATGAAGGAACACCTTGTAATAGTAATGAAAGAACTCCTCTACATTGTTTCATCTTTATAAAGTTTTAAGAAAGGGAATGACATGAGCAGATTGGTATTTTAGAAACAACGAATTTGCTCTCCATTACTCAGGATGCACAGAACGTGTCTATGAAAGTTGAAGATGCTAACCTGTTCTACCCACACAGGTTCAATTTCTATGACTCAATTCAGATGTGATACAAAAGTATTCATAGTGGCTGCCAAGTCCTAATGTCAAAAGACTTTCTAAGCAGCAGATGGAAACTCTAAAAGCTCAGCAGAATATTATGTAATCTATGTGTGCCCTATAGTCAGTTTTGAAGACTTATCTTTTGTTCTATTCAATTGGACACAGTGACCTACTGTGAAGAATCACATACATTCCCAAACCGCATGGGTAATCATATGGTGATGCAAAAAACAACTTGGAGAAACATATTTAAAAGCTGACGTTTGAAAATGTGTGAAAGATTATTTAGCCTTTTCTACAAATATAAGAGGAAAACCTGTTTTCTCTAATGAACACATAATGTGTTTTTCAGACAAGCAAATTATTTTTATTAAACCAAAGCAAGTAGATAGCTATAGTTCACTCATCTGAAGGTGATTCATCTGGCATACTTGCTTCTCTGGAACACAGCTAAGAACTCACAAAGTAAGGAGAAAAATGTCTTGTGAGGAGTCAAATAAATATCCTAAGTCTCCATATCAAAGCTCGTGTAACTTCCCAAAAATATTTTCACGTCTCTGTCCATCAAATCCTGTGAACGTGTATTTTACCAAAAATCTAAGCAAGTTTGGTGGTCACGGTTTTCTAATCAGTAGCTAACGGGTGGCATTCACTGTGAATGAGCATGTTTGTGGCAGGGCGATGTTTGTATGTGTGCTTTAGAGTTTGATTAAGTTGCATTTTAGAGGCGTAGATTAAATACTACTTGATGGTAGGTGAGAAGCAACACTTAGAGACAAAGAAGAGAATCCTGAAACCACACCAAAAACCTCTTTCAAATGTCAGCGATCTGTAGCCATTTATAGCAGTATTGTATCTGTCCCAAACAGACATCTAATTCATTATGTTGATTCTTTTTCTAAGAAAATATGGAAAGGTTCATTTTTTAAGGGGTTTTCATACCAAATGACCAAAATATATTAAAAATATTTTTAAAATTACCTTCAATTATCTTTAAATCACTCGCACTGAATTCCTACTCCCAGATACTGAATGGATAAACGAATTTCTGCAGTTCTTTTAAAATAATAATTTACGTTATACATGCTCAACATAACTTCTAATTAACACTTCTATTAACAGTAATTTATTGTTGGATTTTCAAAGCATTTTCTATAATAAAAATCAAGAGTTTTAATAAATGGCAGGGAGCCAAGAGCTAAATGACAGAATACTGTTTTTTAAGTACTTATTATGTGCTTTCTGCTTTGTGCAATACATATGTGGTTTCATTTAATATTTATAATAAACATAAGAGGCATATATATTCATCTTATTAAAGAATTGGAAACTGAGCTTCAGAGGTTGGCCCAAAGCGGCAAAGCTAGTAAAGTAACTGAGTCTCATTTCCAAACCCAGGTTGGCGTTACTAAGTGCTATGTTGCTTTCACTGCACTGAGGTGTGTCTTCAAGGCTTCTGAATTCCAGTGACCGGCAGGCTTACAGATGACACATAGAAGCTTTTTAGGGGATATGTATCAGGTTGCAATTGGCTGCTTCTCCCCAGCATCCAGTTATCTACTCAAGTGCCAAGCTGCTCTGTCTCTTATCTTTTTAACACTTGCCATTGTCTGAGTGTCTGCAATTCGCTGCCTGGCACTGGTTGGAATAAGAAACAGTTGTTGCTATTGTTGCCACCACCCCTACTGCAAATCACTTTCATTGTGGTCACTGCTGCCACCACTCCTTCTCAGCTCTGTAGATTACCATGCCAATTGATCGCTTTTTCCCATTCTATGGTGTAATGTGTAGCTGTTGCACACGAGGTGTGAATGTCACCGCCTAATGCAAAGTTCTACATTATTCCATAAAAGTAAAGACCCGAGTTCACTATAGTCTTCCCTTTTTAACCACTTTGGAACTATATTTGTAATTACTGGATATATTAGAAACATGTCAACCAACAGGACTCTTATTAGGTTGTTTCTTAGGTCAGAATAATTCTGGAAATCAGAGAATTTCTGAAGATTGAAGCTAGCCAGCAGGCTATTTGTGTGTGTATGTTGGGGGGATGTAAATAAAGGGCATAGCAAAAGAAGAATAAGGAAATTCAGGGATTTAAGATTAAGATTTCTCAGATCTTAGTGAATTAAATTAATTAAAACCCAGGAAACTATTGGCCACCTTTATTTATGTGGTTCATTTACACACAGTTGAATTGCCAGTAGTGTAAAGCAATGTTGTGATTATAAAATAATATATAAATTAAGATGGACAGTTTATCAACAAAGTCTCAAACTACTAATGGATATATAGAGTAGACGGTGAGTGGCATTTGAAAATGTGAAAGAGTAAATAAACAGACTAATACAGAAACATTCTTTTGATGTAGGATTCAGTCCAGATTGTGTTCTGCTCCTAAGGAGCAAGACACTCTATCAATTACTCTTAATAAATAGGGTTAGGCATACATTGTCATACCTCGGCATTCTGGGGGCAGACATAGGCAAGGCTAAGGACTATAGCAACAGAGTTCAAGTTCAAGAGTAGGCATTTGCTGACTTAGACAAGAGTCCTTTCCATTGGATGTCTTGTTCTTGACACAATTCAAGGATCAGATTAATAGGAACCTATAATATTCTTTGATAAAGGAGAACAGGAGAAACAAAAAGTGCTAAATGTGAAAGATAATGGAACAGGAAACAGAGACATTTTTCTCGTCCATAGTTAGCTCAGATTTTCAAGATCACTTTAGTGATGAAATGTTGAAAGTTAACACCAAAGACCACACTGTGGTCACATTGTCATATTTTAGTTTATACAGTGATAGTCTTCAGGGAACACTTCTTTATGCATGTTCCTGACCATTGTATTCTTTTACTTTAGCATTTGTGTGGTAACTTCACACAAAAGTCACACTTTCCCTGAGGACCTTTTCTAAGCATTCTAGGACACAGTGATTTCTATTTTCCATAGAGATCTTATAATCTTCACTACTTTATTAAGTCCTTGACTATATATTATCTTAAAATATGTGGTACCTTCAGAAATTCAATATGATGCAAAGTAGGACAGTTTTTGATGGAGTAATTAGAAGCAAAGAGACTATTTTAAAACATATATGCTTAGTGCCTGATGAAGAGTTGGAAGAAGGGAGAAAAAGAGTACTTCTATGAATTCTTGATATCCCTAAAATGTAAAATTTAAAGCATGCTAGCCGGTTCTTTCAGAACTAACTTTTAGAATGTTTTTCATAGCAAAGTCAAGTCTTCAAAAAATTCTTTTGCTTTGCATTTTCTCTAAAGTTTGGAACAATCTGCAGTGTAATCTAATGCTTTGGGTTTCCCCCAAAGTTATTTTATATGTATAATATGTTTCATACAAGATCTAGACCTTGTCTTCTATTGCTCTAATAAGATAGTATTTTTAACATGTGTTTGATTGAAATATTGTCCAACTAGACATTCTTTGACTAAAGCCTCTAAGTGAAATGACTTTGGGAAATGCTGCTTAGCCTAAGCTCTTGTGTTTGTTTGTCTGTTTGTTTTTAAGTTTATTTTATTTTGAAAGAGAGTACGTGAGTAGGGTAGAAGCACAGGGAGAGGGAGAGAGAGAATCCCAAGCAGAATCTGTGCTGACAGGTGCCCCAACCTAAGCTCTTATTGTTCAGCATTTAAGAAATATTTGATATTTGGGGAACCTAGGTGGTTCAGTCAGTTAATCATCTGACTCTTCTTGATTTCGGCCCAAGTCATGATCTGACAGTTCATGAGATCCAGCCCCATATCACTGAAAGTGCAGAACCTGCTTGGGATTCTCTCTGTCCCTCTCCTTCTAACCCTCTCTCATTCTGTGTCTCTGAATAAATAAACTTAAAAAAATGGACATTCTTTAATATGCTAATATACATAATTTAAAACTATACCAAGCTCCCTGTAATTAGAGAGCAATTTTCAATGATAATTCATAATTATATAAGGACTTTTTGATATGTGCACTGTTTGTCATTCTTAATGTCTGTAACACACATCACAGAGAACAATGCATTTTTAAGAGAAGTCTTGAGTGTCATCACAGCTTTAAATATAACCCATAGAGATAGCCTGTTATCACCCCTGTAACCAGTTCCCTCTTTCTATCTTTCTATTTCTTCAATCACTTTGGGAAAGCAAATCCCAATGGTAGCATGCCATTACTACAGAAGATGATAACAAAAAGGCTCAAGTAGAGAACGTTCAACTTTAACCTGATTCTGCTCTAATCATTTTGCATTCTATTGCCTAAATGATGCTAAAATAACTCATTAATTCAAGAAAAAGGAGCCCATCATACTAAGTAAAACTACACTTTAAAAAACTGAGTGAGTTCAATGTAAGTAGCTTGAAAGAGACATTTAGTAAGTCTCAGACTATATTAAGTCCCCTTCTCTGCTCTCCCTACGTAAAATATATTTCAATGAAATGACATTGCAACTTCCATAACACATCAAACACAAATTGACAGTCTGGGCTTATTTTAGTTTTGTCTTTGCTCTCAACTGATTTATATGAATGCTATTCTTTCAGGTTCTCTGTGGATATGGGTATACCATCCCGAGAGTAGCTATGTAATTTAAAATGTCCAGATTACATACTGAGTAATATGAAACAAAATGAAAAAAGTACATTTTAAAAGTTCAATTTTTAATAAATTAATTTTAAAGTTTAATTTTTAATAAAGTAAAGGCTTAATAAATTAAAGGAATTAATTTCCAATCTGTTCAAAACTTGATGTCTAGTTTTTGGTACAGTTTTTAGTTTGACATATATTTACCTCTTATGTCATCTACTTTTACTATATTTTTGGACATTATGATAATGCTTCCCAGTGCCTAATATTTCTTCAACTTCAAGTACAAGGTAATGTGTGAATGTAGGGAAGAGTTTTCAAAATTATAGATAGGACAGTGTCTGAATGAATGGAATGAAGAGACAGAGTATCCTAGGAAAATACTTTTTGGGTCTTTATTATCTTAAGTATTAAAACAGGATCTCTAAACATTCTAATTGTGGTAAAATATAGGAATATTAAATAGTATCTTAGGTTTTCCTTTAATTTTCAAAGTTTAAGAATAAAAATTTTTTAACTCTTAAAAACACTATATTTAGTTTCATTACACCTCTTCAAATCTGAGGTCACAACTATGCTGGCTAACCATACAGTTTTAGCTGCATTTAGAATGAAGGCTACATTGTTAAAAAATGCTGACTGTTTTAAGTCACTGCTCCTTAGGACCACCGGCATGAGTGGTGCTCTGAAAGGTCCATGTGTCTTCCATTCTCAACACTTTCTTTCCAGTTGAGTAAATAGGGTTGACTGTATCTTTTGCTCACATCTACGTCAACCCTGCCCAGAGAAATATCTTATGTTACACGTCTTAGAAAATATATAAATATAATAAAATAATAATAAATCATTAGTATATTTGACTTCAGTGTAGCTCTATTATTTTTAAATTATCAGCTATGATATAACCTACTCTCATTCAATAAAATAGACAGAACTACCAAATTTGAAGTCCAGATTAAGAAAAACAACTAATTTGCCACAGTTTTACTTCGCTGGTATTTTAAAAGCCAGATGATCTAAGAATACACACATTTACTTATCTCACAAAGACGTAATCACACTGTCATCCATTTTTGAACCACAAAAGATGGATAGTATAACATGTGCTTAAAATGGATTCATTAATTATCAAAATAGATAAGTGTTTCATCAGGTATATACAGCAGATAACATTTATCTTTTCTCATAGAAGAAAAAAGATTAAAGTAATTCTTGGACTCATATTGAGGAAGAAAAAAAGCCTGCTCTCTTGAGTCCTTCATAATGTGACACTAAGACACAAACTTTGCCACACATGGTAGAGTCACACAAACGTAGATACAGACAAAGTATTTCATATTTAAATGGGCAGCTGACTGCTGAGTAAAGCCATTCATTCCAACATAAATATTATGCAGCATTTATTTTGTTTCTTTATAAACATGAAGCCACCACAAAAATAAACAATAAACATTAGAAATTTTAGTTTTTCCTGACATGTCTCTCAGAAATTGCAGAGGATTCTTCCTATATAATGCAACAGGCTGTTTTAACTATGGTAAGCTGTAACATGTAACCACTCTCAGTGGTGACCATTGTAACTAATGTAGGGCATTGGACTTACAGGGGATGACTCATCAACTCATACCTATTGATTCTTTCTATATTTTATGTATGATAGATAAAAATAAACAATTTTTACATTTCTCTGAAAATTTCAAAGTGCTTATCAAGATAATTTTCTTCTGTTACATTTTTTCTCAATTAAAATTTACTTTTTCCTCATAAGGTTTTTAAAACTTAAAAATTCTATCCATTTAAGTATATTTAAATCCATATGAAAGGAGAAAAAATATTCTTTAACTGTTGTCAATTTTAGTCAGAAGTAATTTTGGGTAATATGAGCCAATAGGCAAAATGGAAGTAAAATGCATTTTCCTCTGGAAAAGAGCCTGACATCATTTAACAGAATGTATGATCATAACATATTTCATATGGATTACTAAGACCACTGATGAAGTAGATTTCACAAATTCATTTATCTGCTTCCTCATGAGTTTCTCGTAGATTGCTCAATTGTTGATAAATAAATGCCTTTTGATTATGCTTGTTCCATATTTCACATTGCTGAGTTAAGGAGCGCTTAGTCACATGACCAAATATAGCTCTACGCCTTTTCAAAGTTCCTATACGTTGGGACTGCAAATATCCTCCAACGTTTTCTAACAAGTTAAAAACACATTTTATGTACAAGAATTGCATGTTCCTATTTATACACTTTTGAATTGGCTTATCTTTTGTTATATATTGTAAAATATGATATTCAGTTTATTTCTGCCATTTGCTAACTGTAAATGATCTCATATACAAACATCCTATAGGAATTTTCTCTATCATAGCTGAAAAAACATAATTTGTGTTGCCTATTAGTTTTTAAGTAACTGATAGATGCAACATTTGTGTGTTTGTGGCATTCAGTTTCACCACACGATCTCACTGTCAGATTTACACTTCTACAATTCCATGCAATCAAGTAAGTTCTTTTAGACCTAGTATATATTGTGATATTGATCATGCCACATGCTTTGAATTGTAACACCATTGAGTAGATAACATACTCCTCTCCATGTTGCAATTCACTAAATAATGTATTACTGCTTAGGGTGGAGACGCATGAAATAATTCAGTTGTTAGTAAACTACTTAAATGCACTTTGCCAACCTGAGTGAAACAAATGTGTGGGGATATTAAAAGGAAAATACCAGAAATGAAAGCAGTCAGATTTGTGTGTTCTTTAATTTTAACTGCACTCTCCCAGCGGAATTCAAGTTTGCCCTTTTGAATCATTATCAATTCATTTGAGGACTCAAATAAACATTGATAAAGGGCTCCGGGAAAGCATAAATGGCAAGAACGCTCAGAACAGAAATACAGACACAGGCCACTGGTTTGGGAAGATAAAGCTTTTCTCGCTAAGGGTGTGTTTCTACAGATTCTTATGAATGTTTTAATGCATAAAGAAACTTAAAATTAATTCAATAAAGAAAGGAGAAAGTTAAATAAGTTAATCCCTTGCTATTTCACTAAAGCTGAGGTAAATTTCTAAAAATATTATTTAAAGTTATCGGACTTTAAGTGTACAATGTTACTGGGAAATAGTAACACAATTCTGCAAAAATTTAAGCATTTTCTGGATCATTCTTTGAATAGCCAGATGTATTTTAACTAATGGCAACCGTGTCCCCCAAACTGAAATTACTCACGGGTTACCTACCCAATAGTAGTGTTTATGTTCCACTAAGTTTAACTGAAACTATTCAAAAGCTAATTTTGTGAAAAAATATTTGTTAAGATAAACTGTTTAAAATAGAAAACGTTACAATAAACCATAAATTGTCAAGAAGAAAAGTAAATAAATAAATTTCTGGAAATAGCCTTTCTAAAAACACTGAAACTTTTAAATTTTCTTTTTATAACATCAAGTTGTACTAAATATTTCTGTTAGTGTGTACATAACCAAACATTTCAGTCCTAATTGAAGGGTTAACGTGCATGAGGTTGTAAAAATTTATGACATGTGGAAAGTTATTTTATTCATCAAAATGCATATTTTCCTACAGCAAGTATATTCCTTCACTCTAAAATCAGTGTAAATAACGAGCAAGTACAAAATTCATGAATTATGTTAGATTTAGCTTGCAGCAGATTGAGTGACAGCCATTTTCCTGCACATCTCCTCCAGCCTCACTCCAGATTAGAACGGGCACCTTCCCCTATGCAAATGAACATCTAATTAGAGACACCTCCCAGTCAATAAGCCACTTTCTTATCACCAGTTATATTACCTGACAAGCCCTTTCTCTCCAGTCCTGGCCCACCAAGAGTCTTCATTCATTTTCTCCTCTTCTTCTCTGCAAAGTGAACTGATCCCGCATAATCCCTGGAATAATGTAGTTTCTCTTGTGGAAAAGCAGCTTCCCTCTCCCCCTTTTACATCAAGCTAATGGAGCCAGTAGGTATCCTATTGATCTTTTCTCTATATGGTTTCCACAAGGATTTGACAGACTTCCTTACAGGTTAAACATCCAGGCTTTCTGAAGTGGCTATAAAGCTTTGTTTTTGATTTTTCTAACTTTTTTTTTGAAACCCTTGCTCATCTGTAATCTTTAAAAGCTCAGCTGATGCCATGCAGAGCAAAGCCTTATTTCTTTGCAGAACTAATCTAGACACTGTCTAGTGTTGAGTACAGTTGTCTGATTCAAATCTTCTGTTACAAAGCAGATGACATCTAGCTAGATGTCATGAGAAGAGCCTAACAATGACAATTCACTTATCCCTTAGAAAGAATCAATTCTCCCACAATGCATCTGTCAGAGAACTCTCACTCAGTAAAAGCAATTTTTCTAGCTGTCTGACACTGTAATTGCTCTTAAATTTTCAATGAACGTTTTACAAGGACTCCCCTGAACCATGATGAAAAACTTAACTTTTTTCTAAAAATGAGAGGCTGACAGGATGAAAGAGGTCTTTCTCTTTAAAGCCTTGCTTGCTTGAGTAGGAATTCTTTCATATCATCAACAAGCTGTTGAATAGAGGATAGATTACTTTCCATTTATTTCATCAATCAGATTAAAGGCTCTCCTTCACAATGCCCTTTAAACAAGAGCTGTTTATGATGTCCTCCCAGGTTTGACTTTAATGTAGTATTAAATCACTACGGACAGTGGAGTCGGTAAAGAATATAAATATGATGAATATCTGACAACATTTAGGTATTGCATATATTTTTGTCATTATCCTCATTCTTGTCATAAAAGAGAGGTAAATAGAAATGAAAAAATACTTATAGATTTGCTATTTTTTAGTCTGGAGAAAAATTCAACACAATTTCCTTTTACGGATCAGTAAGCAGAAATGCCAAGCATAGTAGTGATTTTTTTCCCTCTCAGACCAGTAATTTAAAAGAAAAGTCATTTTAAAAAAGAAGTAGAAATTTCTTCAGTTTTGTCTTTTCTAAATGCGCACTTACAAGCCTTAAAGACAGAACTCTGAGTCTACTCCTTCTTTGTGCCTTCAGACTTATAGGGTATAGGTGGTATAGATAATCCTCTATTTTAAGGTTTTTCCAAAGTAAAACAGGTCCAAGGGACTGTTTAGGATTTTATCAGCCTTTTCAGAGAGATGTGTGTGTCAAACAGGTTAAAATCATCACTTTTATCATGTATATGTGCGTGGATGTGTGTATTTGGTGAGTAAATGACAAAAAATATACGTATCAAAATTCCTTAATTCAGATGTATGAGGTACCTGTGCTCCAACCTTCCGTTTTAGGTAGAAAGTGATATTGAAGCTATTTTAAGAGAAAAATACTTTTTAAATTTCAATTTCTAATATGAATTATCCAAGAAGGAAATTATATCATTTTTGCAGAAGTTTAAAAATGTCAAATTGTGGAGAGGAGTTTTGCAGCCTCTTATGCTGTCTTCTACTGCATACATGCAGATCCTGAATGACTGCTTCGGTATTGTCTCATCCTCAATTGGAAAATCTTCAGTAACTGGAATTTTACTACATCCCTTGGCAGTTCATATATTTTCTCACAATTCTATGTGTCAGAAAATATTCTGATACTGAGTCCCAATCTTTATTCTATGATATATTCCTCATTGTTCTGTAGGCCATTGTTTTTATATAAACCACATTTTACAATATACGATGCTTGAAACAATAAATATTCAAGTATTTAGATGGTTACTTTTTTGAAGACAGTTCTCTTGTCCTCCCCACCTTCCGTTTTGAAGCTAATCACTGTCAGTTCCTACAACAGTTTTTTTTTTATGTATTCATTGCAACAATTTAATAGGAACAAATCACCCAGGCATTTTTTCTCCATAATCTCATTGAATCCTCAATCAGTATATCTATGATAGACATGTCTTTTATTCAGAGAAAGAAAATGAGGCATGAAAAGATTAAATACATTGACCAAGTCACGTAGTTAGTAACTAGAGTCAAAATTTAAGCCTGCATTTGTCAGGCTTCAAAGGCCACCATCTTTACATATTTTCATGCTGTCACTAAGCCTTCTTATGGCACTACCCTTTTTATTTGTCTTCTGATTTTACATTTCTCTAAACATGGCAACCATAAAAGTGGTAGCGAGAAAATAGTTAGGGGGGACCTGGTTGGCCAGTCGGTTAAGCTTCTGACTTCAGCTCAGGTCATGATCTCACGGTTCGTGTGTTTGAGCCCTGCATCAGCATCTGTGCTGGCAGCTCAGAACTTGGAACCTGCTTCAAATTCTGTTTCTCCCTCTCTCTCTACCCCTCCCCAACTCACACTGTGTCTGTCTCTACCTCTCAAAAATGAATGAGAACATCAAAAAACAGGTGGTGGTGCTGTGCTTCAGACAAGAATTATAAGGACAATGACCAGAATGATGGCAGTGGGTGCAAAGATGATTGGAAAGATACCCTTTCTCTGTGCCTTCCTTCTCTTTCTCTCTCCCTCCTTTCTTCTCTTTTCCTCTCTTTTTCACACACATACTCACACGCATCTTTTGTTAGTTTTCTCTTCCTGTCATAAGCTTGCCATATGTTATAGCATCCAGGTCTTTGATAAAATGTTTGCAGTGGGTAGGGCTGAAAACTGCACTCTTCAACATTCCATTGAGAGACATTCTACTGGCTAGTAGAAATCCACTAATTGGCAATATTTCTGTACGTTGCCAAATTTCCCTGGATAAATCTAATTTTCAAGTTTACTCTTCTCAATGCATCAACAAGAATCTCACTAAAGTTTCTATCAAATGCTTGTATTTCATAAACTTTGTGTTTGACATTATCTTATTAGGACTGTACCAGAAATTGTGGCTGATTTGGTGTGATTTGTTTTAAAGATCAGAAAAAGAAAAGAATTCCTTTGTTTCTCATGTTTAAAATCCTTCTTTTTAAATTTTATTTATTTTGAGAAGGGGAGGTACAGAGAAAGAAGGAGAATCTCAAGCAGGCTCCATGCTGTCAGTGCAGAGCTTATGCAGGGCTTGAACTCAGGAAACCACAAGATCATGACCTAAGCCAAAATCAAGAGTCCAACAATCAACCAATAAGCCACCCAGGCATAGCTTATATACACATAAGACATTGGTGTCTACTGGCCCTTTGTTAACCATGTGGTTTGTACTGTCTGCATTTGCTTTTGCAAAAATCTGAGATCCTCTCAAAGATTCTTGGGCATTGATTTCTTCAAGGGGGCTGGAGATGGGACAGTAATTTTCAGCTATGGAGCAAGAATTTTCTTCTTGAAAATCTTAATTTCTGTAGGTATCTTTCTGTTTGGTATCTCATTTCATAGAATTATATGTTCATTTCTTTGTTCAAACCCTGGGTTTGGGCCAGGTTGGGTAGACCATTTAAGGAAAATAATATCATTTGATGTTGTTTTCCTTCCTTTAATCTGTTCTATTTTCCTTTGGTTCCAATTTCACTAAGAACACTGAGAATTTCAAGGGAGAAATCCCCTTCTCCTCTACCAATACATACCAAGTTACATACATTTACTTGTCTGAGTCTCATTCTTCCACCTTCTGCTTTGGCTGCCATTTCTCTTCACCCTCGAGGTATTTGTTTTACTGATTCTTCTCTTTCTTATGTCTGTAAACTCTCATTGTCCTTTCCATTGCTTTTAGCAAATAAACTGGATTAAGGCTCTACCATTAAAAATACATAAAACCTATGCAATAAAAAGTCCACTTCATCTAACTATTCTTAATTCCCTCCTTTCCCCCATTAAAGTCAAGATTCTTGACATAGAAGACCAACATCAACATTTTTAATTTCCTTCCCACCCTTTCAGTCCTCAGTCTACTGGAGTCCAGCTTGAGATCTAGTCCACTAAAATTCCTGTTTCCATAGTCCTATTTTCTTCTTAGTTATTTTTTCTTTGGTATTTGATACTATAACTAAATATGTTGAATTCTGAGTTACTAAATGTTCTGGTTACTTCTGAGAAAGCTCATCTTTCTCAGAGGCACCTGGGTGGCTCAGTCTGTTGGGCGTCTGACTTTGGCTCAGGTTGATGATCTTGCAGTTCACGAGTTCGGGCCTCACATTGGGCTCTGTGCTGATAGCTCAGAGCCTGGAACCTGCTTCAGATTCTCTCTCTCTCTCTCTCTCTCTCTCTCTCTCTCTCTCTCTCTCTCTCAGAAATAAGCATTAAAATATGTTTAAAAAGAGAAAGTCCATCTTTTTTTTGAACTTGAAATATGAGTTTTCCTTTAGGTTCCATTTTTAGCTCTCTACTTTTTTCTCACTATATCTTCTTTCTAGATGATCTCATTCAAATCCAAACTTTACCTACTGACTATGAACTCTTCATCTCAGGCTTCTCTTTGAACTCTAAATCCAAATGTCTAACTGTAGATACTGTACAATTTTACTGGTTTTCTACTGCTTGAGTGAACAAAGTTCATCCTTGATTTTCTATTTGTCTTCTTGTTTCCTACTTGCTCTAGGTTTGAATATAGAAGAGAATTATGACTGATACTTAATGAGCACAGCATGAAATTCTCTCTAAATTAAACCAAAGGCTTACATTAATGGCCCATAAAATCAGTAGAAATAACCAAATGCAATTTATCTGATTTCTCCCATAATACTATACCTACCAACCTACCTAAATTGCCACGTTTTCTTTCTATCCTATTACAATAATTAGGTGTAATGACTTGTGTCAACTTTTATCGAGAGCAGTCACCTTCATCATGTTTCCAGGTACCATCAGCTCTAGACTTCCCAATTGCTTGGTGCTAGCACACACACATACATATATGCTATTGTTTTGCATCTCAATTTCTTTCTACCCACACTGGATCATATCCATCAGCATATCCCCCTTCTTTAGTACCTCCAACCTTAGAAAATGTTGCCTTGGCTTTACATCCTTTTTCAAAAATGTCTTCTTCTTTTTTTGTTGTTGTTCTTTTTGAAAGTTAATCCTGAGATTTTTCTACAGTAACTCTATCTTTTCATTTTGAAATTTTTTCTCAACCCACTTCATACTCTGAAACCCCTCTTGTCAAAAGTTATCAACTACCACCAATCTAGATTTCATTGCTCTGTTTTCAGTTTTTCCTTTAATCTTTCAATAGCCTTCAACAAAGTTAATCATTTCCTACTCTGATATCAATAGTTTAAATTACAAACAATTTCTTCCTCTACCCTTGTTAACATGTTCTACTTTAAAAAATGTTTTTCATTAAAATTCATCTTTTATAATGTGATTTTTAAATTTATTATATTTGTTGTTTTATTGTCTCTCTTCCCCACTAGGAAATAATCTCCATAGTCATTGAGATTTTTATTCATTTTAATATCCACTCAAGCACCTAAAACACTGACTACCCCATACTGAATACTTGATAAACATTTAAATACATGAGAGAACTCCTTTGTGAACACCTGTTTCTCTTGGCTTTTAGTATATTCTATTGGTTTTGCTTCTACCTTACTGACCATACATTTAAATTTTACAGTGCCCCATGACTGAAATCTTAGCTATTTCTCTTCTTTAACCACAGTTTTTCTTTAAATGATTTTATCCAGATTCATGGATTTGAGTACCTTTATTCTATGGACCCCATGACTTATAGATACAGTTCTGAACATTTTCCTGAACTTTACTCTCATACACCAGACTACTTACATGATATCTCCTCTTGGGTATCTACAAAGGATGTCCAACATAGAACTCTTCATTTTTATCCCAAACTTACACTTCTTCCATGGTTGTCTTTGTTTTTTAAATTTTTTATTTTTTAAACATTTTTATTTATTATTGAGAGACAGAGAGAGACAGAGCATGAACATAGGAGAGACAGAGAGAGGGGGAGACACAGAACATGAAGGAGGCTCCAGATTCTGAGTGTCAGCATAGAGCCTGAGACAGGGCTCGAACTCACAAACCACGAGATCACGACCTGAGCTGAAGTCAGATGCTTAACTAACTGAGTCACCCAGGTGCCCTTCATAGTTGTCTTTATTGCATATTTCATCCCCCAATTGTTTAAGCCCCAAACTTAAATTCTTAGGAATCATTATTGATTCCTCTTTTTCCTGATCCACCATTATAAATTTATGCCTATTTATCTTGTGCAGTCAATATCAAACTTCCTGTTTTTACTTTTCCCTCCTTTAACATGTTTTCCTCCCATAGTGATGTTTTAAAAGCAAAAATTATGGAATGGCATGGTATGTCATTTAAAACACTTCAATGTTTTCTTACTCCATATAAAAAAATTGCAAATTCCTTTCCCTGGCCTGACCTGATTGGTCTTTGCATCCTTACTTTATAGGACAGTCCCTTTAACTTATTGCTCTCGAACTATACTTGTTATTTTTCTGTTCCTCAAACCGGTGAAACTTTTGTCTACTTTAAGGTTTTTACATTAGTTGTTTTGTCTTTATAAATGACTCTACCCTCATAATCACTGTGCTGTCAGACCTCAACTGGTGCCCCCTCAGAATGTTATTTAGACTTTTCAGAATGTTATTTAGAGTACTAACTGGCTACTTTCCATGATATCAACGTATTTTATTACCATAAGATATGATTAAAATTTTAGTTCAGTGGGGTTTTTTCATTACTAGAATTTAAGTTTTATAAAATCATAAATCTTGTCATCTTGTTCACCACTGTAATTCTGAAGCCAAAATTAGTGATAGACAGCAAGTACTTAATAAATGAAAGACTTGTTGACAACTCTGGTATGTTAAGAGCATTTTTATTTTTTTCCTTTCAGTGAGCTCTAAATAGCATTGCCACGGTTTGGACTGTATTTCACATGTGTTAGGTCTCCTGATACAATCTAATAGATATAAAATTTCTGTATTTTTTTTTTTAGTCTTGTATTATCTTTGTGCTTTAATTTGTATAATCTATAGCTTGGTATAAATAGATCATTGATTCTTTGTGTGTGTGTATGTGTTTACAATCTGCTATAAAGTCTATTTAATAATTTTTTCTGTTGAGATATTATATATTTTTTGCCCTGGGATTTTCATTTGGTTCTCTTTTACAGCTTCTATATTTGCCCAGAAATTTATCCATTGTACCCATTTTCTTTTATAGATCCTTAATGTTTTCATGTTAGTAATTATGAAATCTTATCTTCTTACCTCAACATATTGGTTATATATTATCTGCTAATTTCAATATCTTTATTATCTTTGGCTCTGTTTCCATGTCCACCCCTCAATCTACTCCTCTCTGGTCTATGGGTTGAGTTTTTGTATTTGTTTACTATGTTTCATAGGTTTTTAAAAAGATATTAAACATTGTGGATCATATGTTACAGAAACTGTGAATTTATTACTTTCCTTTGAAAAATAGAAGGGGCCCCTGGGTGGCTTAGTCAGTAAGGCATTCTACTTTGGTTCATGTCATGATCTCATGGTTCCTGAGTTCGATCCCTGTGTCAGGCTCTGTGCTGACAGTTCAGAGACTTGAGCCTGCTTTGTATTCTGTGTCTCCCTCTCTGTCTGCCCCTCCTCTGCTCACACACTGTCTCTCTCTTTCTCTCTGTCTCTCTCTTTCTCTCAGAAATAAATAAATATTAAGAAAATAAAATAATAAAAAATAATAAAAATAGTGAGTAAGCCCACACTTATATGGCTAAATAATCTATGACAAAAGAGGCAAGTATATACAATGGGTAAAAGTCTCTTCAACAATGGTATTGGGGAAAAATGGATAGTCACATGGAAATGAATGAAACCGGTCCAGTTTACATACACAATAAAAAAGTTAAAAGGAGGGGTGCCTGTGTGGCTCTGTAGGTTAAGCATCTGACTTTGGCTCGAGTCATGATCTCACAGATTGTGAGTTTGAGCCCTGTATCAGGCTCTGCGCTGACAGCTGACAGCCTGGAATCTGCTTTGGATTCTGCATCTCTCTCTCTCTCTCTGTGTCCCTCCCTGCTCACACTCTGTCTGTCTCTCTGTCAAAAATAAATAAATATTTACAAAATTTTAATTTGAAAGGGATTAAAGACCTAAATATGACTGGAACCATAAAACTCCTAGAAGAAAACATATGCAGTGATCTCTTGAATTGTGATCTTAGCAAAGTTTTTCTAGATATGTCTTCTAAAGCAAGAGAATCAGAAACAAAAGTAAACTATTGGAACTATACCAAAATAAAAAAGCTTTGCACAGTAAAGGAAATCAACAAAATGAAGAAGTTATCCTATCAAATTAGAGAAGATTTTTGCAAATGATACATTCAATAAAGGGTTAATAAATATATAAAGAACTTATACAACTCAACACCAAAAAACCACAAACAATCCCATTAAATCCTTTTTGGGTCAGAGGACCCAAATAGACTTTTTATTTTACAGAATACGTACAATAGACACATTAAAATCTTCATCACTAATCATCAGGGAAATGCAAATTAAAACCACAATGAGGCATCACCTTATTTATACCTGTCAGAGTTACTAGAATCAAAAAGACAAGAATAAATAAGTATTGTGAAGAATGTGGAGAAAAAGGAACTTTAGCACATTGTTGGTGGGAATGTAAATTAGTATATCCACTGTGGAAAAAAGTATGAAGGTGCCTTAAAAGATTAAAAATAGAAATATCATGTGATCTAGTAATTCTGCTTCTAGGTATATAGCCAAAAGAAATGAAAACACAAATTTGAAAAGACATGATCTGCTATGTTGATTACATCATCATGTATAATAACCAAGGCATGGAAGCAATGCAAGTGTCCACTAATAGTTGACTGGATAAAGAAAATATGGTACAGATATATAATAGAATATTACTCAGCTCTGAAAAAGAATGAGATTTTTAATATTTGCAGCAACATATATGGACCTAGAGGATATTATGCTAAGTGGGATAAACCAAAGAAAGACAAATACCATATTATTTCATTTATATGTAGAATCTAAACGAGACAAGTGAACAATAAAACAAGCAAAACAGTAGAAACAGACCCATAAATACAGAGAACAAACTGGTGGTTGCCAGAGGGGATGCAGGGTGGGAGGGGCAAAATGGGCTGAGGGGAGTAGGAGGTACAGGCTTCTAGTTATGGAATGAATAAGTCATAGGGATAAACGATGCAGCATAGGAAATTTTGTGCTGATAGGCCATTAAGTTACTGGTAGATTACCTTAATATTGTGAAGGCTTGCTTTAGGCTTTCTTAGAAAAGGTCTGTTCCAATTATGTCCTTATTCTTAGGCCAAAGTCCTTACTCTTGGAATTTGGTCTTTATTCCTTATTCATATTGCTTCCAGAGTTTAATGTAAAGCCAGTTCATTAAGGCCCTTTAATTTAGTGAAACTTTAAATCTAAACTTTCAGCAACAGGTAATTTTTGAACTCTATTTTCAGCTCCCATCTTCATGCCATTGGTTTTTATTTATTTATTTATTTTTTCCTGGTGTTTGGAGTCTCTCTCCACGCATAAGCGATTCAGATATCAGCTTTGGATTTGGACAGAGATTTTTTTTTTTAAATCCTTTTCTGGCCTTATCTAAATTCTACCTCTGATTCCTCAGACTCTTTCTACATGCAGATATGACCTAGCCAGTGACCCTAAGGGAATAAAAATGTATAATTGTGCATCTCACCTAGATGGTTCCTTTCTTTCAAGGGTTGTATTACCTTCAGTTTCTGTTTACTGTTGATTGATTTCTAGTGCCTTCATGGAGTTATTGTAAAAAACATATTTTGTCCAAAATTTAGAATGCTTACCAGTGGGATGGTTACTACAATAAAACTCTATTTACATTATTTTTTATTGATTTATTAAATTTGTGATTTTGATAACCACGCTTTATTATCAGGAATCACTTTTAGTTCATTATTTTTATATTGTTAACTACAATACCTCATTTAAAAGTCTGAAATCTCCAATGTTCTATAAAGCTAACATTTTTAGTTAGCTTATTTGGTGACTCAGTTATTTTATGTTATTTATCTAATCTAATTAATGTGAATATATATTCATGCTGGAGAAATATTAATGCTTTTAATTATAATATTGCTCACACCTTACCGAAGCTTTGATGAAGTATACTGTATTTTGATCTCATTTTATATCTAAAATACAGAAAATCTCAAGTTTCCAAACATATCTGGCTTCAAATAATTCAGATAAGTGATTACCAAACTATATCATATTTGAGCAAGAAAAACAAATGTCCTGGTTTTCATCTAAATCAGAGACATGGTTAAAAGTGTCTTTGGTAAGAAGCACTTTGAATTTTGTCTAAAAATCAGCAAGTAATTGATCTGGAAATGGGCAGTGGGGAGCTGATAAAAAGCTAATGTAAACATACCTGTCCATTAGAATAGGCTTTGTTAATAGCCGTAAGTTGTGAACTACGCATTTAAGTCAAACCATTTGTCCATGCTTTCATTTTTTGATAATGTGACTGAGGCTCGCAAAGACTAGGCATGTGAAACTAAGTCTAGTCAAACAAGTTGGCCTCTTCAGTCTTTAGTCATTAATTCGCCACTCCAGTAAGCTACTATCTCACCACTACTACCTGTGATTGTATTTTTAAGAGTATTATTTTCTTTTTTCTTAGGCAAGGTCTAATCTACTTGAACAATCTCAGTCTGTTGAAATTGTTTTAATCATAATTTTTAGAGTGTTCTCTAGAATAGACATTTAAAATTTTGAACAAATATTTACAGATCATAGATGAATCCTGTTGTTGGCTCTCTATTTTTTATGGGGTAAGTACCTTCCTGAGATGTCCTTTTGAAATTACAGATGTGTTTTTCTCTTTTTAAATTTCCAAAGAAGATTCTCAGTGCATTTATGTTAGGGTACTTTGAAAAGTCAACCAGGAACATTCTAGAAATGAAAAATGTTTAAGTCTAAATCCCCTTATATTACTGTTTAAAAAAAAAACTCCAAAACTGCAGACCAAGCAATTAGAATGTTGCAGTCCTTAAAATATGAGGCCATATTTCTACAGCTAATTGATTTTACATCTGGCATGTTAAAAGAATTTATGAAACTTGAATAGTGTCTTTGTTTATACCCTGAAGGCTCAAAATGAATTCTCTATATCATCATCCTTAAGGAGAAATAATCTGCTTTAAAAATGTAATGTGATTTCAAATGTAAATCTATTTTTAAAAAATTCCTAATAAGAATTATTTCTTTTAAATGTGTGTAATTATTTCTTTTAAATGCTTAGCACATCTCTTATGCATAGAAAAATAACAATAATTTATTTTAAGTTGTGATAAGAAAAAAGACCCGTAGGAATTATCCAAAGGAAAATGGCATTCAGATACATTAAAAAGTATAAAAGAAAACAAGGATTTACATTTGCAATTAATAAAATGACTTCTCTTTGTGACAGGAGGAAGAGGCTAACATTTTAAGGATCAGGTACCCACTAAGTAATGATAGCTAATTTATTGAGCCCCTTATGAGACAGGTGTGACTCTCAACACTTAACATGCATTTACTATTTTAATCTTCACGACCAGCCCATGAAGTAGTCTGATTATTATCCTTACTTCACAGATGAAAAAGAAAAGAAACCAAAAGTACAAAGAGGTTAAGTACTTGCTCAGAGTCACATGGGGAGATGTGGAAGAACTGGGACTCACACCCAGGCAGGCTGGCTCCAGAGCACACGCACTTAAACTTTATGATATATGGCCTCCTCCAGTATTGAATGCTTACTCTGCCAGAACAGTTTTAAAGGATTTACATGCATTATATCTTCTAAATTCAATAGAAAAGAGGTAAAGCACTGGATCACTGGTGTATCCTGCATCAATACATTAGTTAGCTGCCTATGTCCAGCAAGACTGCCACGCTGGCTTCTCCCACAGAGTGATTAGGAGAAAAGTAAGATATTTATAGAAGAAGAGGTTTCTGGCACTTTATTCTCAGGACATTTTCCTTAACATGTATTGTGGGTATTTTTAGCCAAAACATATGCAATATTTCCAGGTGCCTCTCCACTTAAAACTACCTTGAACTTTGCCATGCCATCTCAATTTGAGGGGAAAAAGTCTTTGACTCAAATAAACAAATGTATACAAGCTTTCTTATTTTTCTTGGCATTCTTTTATAATTTGTTCAAAGATGAGATTGAATGATTGACCAGGTATTCATTGGATTGTGATGCAAATTCTTTGAACATAAAGTAGAACATCCTTGATCCACTAAACTTTTTTTCCTCAATCTTTTTATTTGGTTTGAATGTTCACTGGAACTGTACATAAAGATAACTTACAAGTATTGAATGATACATGCACAAGGTTTTTTTTTTTTTTTACAAAGTTTTATAGACATAAACTATATTGACAGCATCTTTGGTCTTCTTGTGATATTTCATAGATATAAGAAATATATAATAGTTAAATGAAGCTCAATAATCTTCTCAATAAATTTCTCATTCTGAATAGTTCCTTACTCTTACTTCAATTTATAAAATTTATTTTTAGCCTAAGGTGACAATTCAATAAAAGAGTATCCTTTGTATAAAATATCCTTTGAATAAAATCAATCAATTAAGTTTTCAAATAGAGTTAAAAGTATTTTAATATTTATTTTTGAGAGAGACAGAATGCGAGCAGAGCAGAGGCAGAGAGAGAGAGGGAGACAGAGAATCTGAAGCCAGCTTCAGGCTCTGAGTTGTCAGCACAAAACCCAATATTGGGCTTGAACTCATGAACCACAAGACCATGACCTGAAGTTGGACTCAACCAACTGAGCCACCCAGGCGCTCCTCAAATAAAGTTTTAAAAATGGCACTTTGGGAGCAGCCAATAAGGATATAACTATCATCATTTTAGAAATAAGGAAACTTTGGATAATGAAAAAAGTTGAGTTTTCAGCTATGTTTTCTCAAATTGGCTGAATTCTGTTAGCTCTCAAAAACTAATGCAGCCATATGGTATGGAGAAAATGTGGGAGTATATCCAAATGCTGTCCCCCAAATCAGTGGCTTTTAAAGCTTCTAAACTCAGTTTAGGTAAAGTTGACAGAGATGATGATATGGAGATTATGAAGGCTGATAACTTCAATTTTATATTTTCAATGCCATTGAATCACATATCATAAAAGTATGATTCTTAAATTTTAGGTTGAATATTATGTTAATTAGAAAAAATGGCTACTCTGACAACTGTTCTCCCAAAATTTCAGTGCTGTAATAGATACCTGTGTTTGATTTCTGGTCACACCAACTTACAATGAGGTCAGCAAGTGCTTTCCTCTATGTGGTGATTCAGAGATCTAGGCTCCTTTCAATGCATAGCTTTGTTGTGATTCAGGATCTGCATATGACAAGGAGAAGAAAAAGAACATGAGAAGCCTTAGCTATTTCTCAAAGAAACTTCTGCTCACTGGAAAAAAAGTAGTTGCATATCTACATCTATATGAAAAGGACGCTGAGAAATAAGTTGTCTGTCTGGCCAGCTACTACCTAGCAACTTTAAAACATAAAGGAGAACAAGTATTTTGAAGAGAGCTATCTGTGGCTGTCCTTGATATTCACTGAAATGCACAATCTATTCTTTACTTCTTAAATTAATTAAATATTAATAATAGTCATTCATTGTTCACTTTTCTTTGTTGGTCCCTTCTGTATGCCAACCATGCCCTGGGCACTAGAGATACAAAGAGGAACAAAATATGAATCTTACAGTATATTAGGGAAAAAACAAAACTTTTTTAAATGTTTATTTATTTTTGAGAGAGAGAGACACAGTGTGAGCAGGGGAGGGGCAGAGAAGGAAGGAGACACAGAATCCGAAGCAGGCTGCAGGTTCTGAGCTGTCAGCACAGAACCTGATGCAGGGCTCCAACCCACGAACCGTGAGATCATGACCTGAGCCAAAGTTGAATACTTAACCAACTGAGCCACCCAGGTGTTTCCCCCTCAAAAGAAACTTTTAATGGTGTGATTATAACTAGTGTGATAATTACTACGATGGATGTAAATCATGGGAGATAGAAGTCAGAAGGGATAATGTCTCAAACTGAGAATGATTTGAGAAGTATATTCAGACTCAATCAGGAAAAGTGATATCATTCTAAGATAGCATCATGGTAATAATGAAGACAAAAATGATGGTGGCCATTATTTTTGAGCAAAGTTAATGACAAATTGTCTGAAGGCTGACAAGAGATTAAAAGGAGACAAGGAGATATATTTGTTTAAACAACACTTGTGTGATTCAGGGCAAGGCAGAGGGTCTGGTTTGGCCATGGGGTGGGTAGGTGCTGCCATTCACCAAGTTTGAGCCATAGAAGAAGCACTCTGGGAAAGGAGTGGAGAGGAGAGTACAATCTGGACATGAACTTAATTTTCTTTTCATCACCTGTATGGAGAAACACAATAGACAGTTAAATATCTGGATATGGAAGTAAGAGTTAAGGGCTGATTCTATGGATAAAAGTTATTGCTATATGAGTAGGTTAGAATTCTTCAAAAAACCACTGGTGAATAGCACATGTGTGTGTGTGTTTGTGTATGTCTGAGGTATTTTAAAAAATAATTGGGTCAAATCATGATTGGGGTTAGCAAGTCCAAATTCTGTTGGGTAATTTTGTAGGCTGCCAATTCTGGCAAGAGATGAGGCGTAGTCTTAAGGATAAATTTAACTTCAGGGGCACCTGGGTGGCTCAGTCGGTTAAGTGTCAGCTTCGGCTCAGGTCATGACGTGGGTTTGAGCCCCATGTTGGGCTCTCTGCTGAGAGCTAGCTCAGAGACTGGATGCTGCTTCAGATTCTGTGTCTCCCTCTTTCTCGGACAGTCTCTCTGTGTCTATCAAAAATAAATTAAAAACATTTAAAAAAGGATACATTTAACTTCAAGAAACCTCATTTTTTGCTCTTAAGGTCTCTCACATGATTAGATGAGCCCCACCACATTATAGAGAGTAATATGCTTTACTTAAAGTTGACTGATTTTAGATGTTAACCACATCTAAAAAACACCTCCACAGCAATATCTAGTTTAGTATTTGATAAAATAATTAGGTGCTCTAGCCCAGCCAAGTTGACACATAAAACTAATCATCACCTTAGAGTGACAGATGAAATCATCTAGAAGAGAAAAGAATAAGTAAATATCAAAGTGTTAAAAAGCTTGGGGTTTGGGACAAATAGGGACCGGGACTCATATTTCATTTTTACTGTACTGTGTGTGGCTTACTTCTGTTAAGCTCTGCTTTAAATATCTATAAAGTAGTGATAATATTCTACATTTCTTGAGTTATTATGAGGATGAAATAAAATATGTGAAGGATTTGTCACATAGCCTGGCATTACTAAGGCTTCAACTAACTAGCTAGAAAATGGGCTTTTATTTATTTATTTTTATTTTTTTTACTTTATAAAGTTTCATATTTTTAACATATGCAATTATTTTCCATCATTTACAATACAGTAGTTACAATGACACTCCAAACAGAAAAGCAAAGTAAGAAATCAAAACACCAACTTCTGTTTCATGTA